>NC_069504.1:823020175-823147675 GCF_027579735.1 Bombina bombina
CCTGGAACAGCTTCACTCCTGCGGCTGGTGTCTTACACAAATTCCAGTAAGCCATTAAAACGAATCTCTGTAGCATATATTACAGTCTGAGAACTGCAGCCAAACCTTCTCTTCATTGGAACCAGATGCATGCTGGGACAGCAAAAGGGTGCAGTATCTTTTAGCTACACTTGAATATTTCTAGCTGACAATTTGCAAATCCTCTTGAACCACCATCTGCAGCGTAAGAAAGAATCACTAGAGCAGTTAAAAGGACTTGTAAGTGGTAAGGTGTTGTAGAACAATGATTATTAAACTATAGATCTCAAGAGATCACATCTTTGTGCAAAGCTAATATAGAGGCAAAAGCGCATATCCAAAATCCATGTTATGTATCTCTGTATCTTTCTCTCTTGACAGATAGATTTATAGACAGACAGACAGACAGTCAGATAGATAGATAGATAGATAGATAGATAGATAGATAGATAGATAGATAGAAGATATGTGCATACTGCAAAATTATTTTTGAACTGATATCAGAAAGCTGTAATACAAATCAATGCAAATGTTTTTAAAACATGTAGTTTATACACAGACTGTTTGCAATATCTATCTATCTATCTATCTATCTATCTATCTATCTATCTATCTATCTATCTATCTATCTATCTATCTATCATCTATCTATCATCTATTTGCTTATCTATCTATCTATCTATCTACTATCTATCTATCTATCTATCTATCTATCTATCTATCTATCTATCTATCATATATCTCTCTGCCTATATATCTATCTATCTATTCATTATCTATCTCTCTGCCTATCTATCTATATATCTATCTATAATCTATCTCTCTGCCTATCTATCTATTTATTATCTATTTGCTGATCTATCTATCTAGGAATCTATCTATCTATCTACCTGTTTTCTATCTATCATCAATCTCTCTCCCTGATCATTTGCCTGAGGAAAAAGCGCGGTTAGCGCTTAGAAACGCGTAGCATTCAACACAGGTTTATTGCCAGATCTGTGTATTTTAAAAAAACCCTGTTTTTATTAAACCTTTTATATTCATTTCTACACTGGAGTCTTCTTCTTTTTGGTCCTGAAGTTCATCAGCAGTTCACTTGGAGTTCTTCTCCCATTGCAGCAGCACTACCTTGGTTTAAATGTGCACTAGGTCACCATAATATACCTAGTATGCTTCATTTGCACTACAGTGTGCAATACAATTTGTGAGTATTCCCTTGTTACTAAATAGATACTCATTATATCTCCATAATTGATTTGCACTAGGGGTCGCCCTCTTTTTTCACATCTTTTCAATCTGTCTCCCTGCCTATCTATCAATCTATCTATCTATTCATTATCTATCTCTCTGCCTATCTATCTATCTATCTATCTATCTATCTATCTATCTATCTATCTATCTATAATCTATATCTCTGCCTATCTATCTATCTATTATCTGTTTGCTGATCTATCTATCTATCTATCTATCTATCTATCTATCTATCTATCTATGTATCTATCTATCATCTGTCTATCTACCTATTATCTATCTCTCACTGCCTATCTATATATATATATATCTATCTCTGCATGTATGTCTGACTATCATCTATCTATCATCTATCTATTTATCTGTCTCGCTCTGTCTGTCTATCTATCTATCTATCATCTATTATCTATCTATCTACCTATTATCTCTCTCTCACTCTCTATGTCTCTCTGCCTGCCTGTCTGTCTATCGTCTATCTATCTATCTATCTATCTATCTATCTATCTATCTATCTATCTATCTCTCTGACTATCTTTCTGACTATATATCTATTATCTATCTTTCTCTCTGACTATCTTTCTCTGCCTGTCTCTCTGTCTGTCTATCTATCTATCAATCTATTTATTTATCATCTATCTTTCTCTCTGACTATCTTTCTATCTATCATATATATCTCTGCCTATCTATCTATCAATATATCTATTCATCATCTATCTATCATCTATTTGCTGATCTATCATCTATCTATCTATCTATCATCTATCTATCTATCTATCTATCATCTATCTACCTATTATCTATCTATCTATCATCTATCTCTCTGCCTGCCTATCTATCTATTCATGATCTATCTATCTATCTATCTATCTATCTATCTATCTATCTATCTATCTATCATCTGCCTATCTATCTATCTATATATCTATCTATCTAGTATCTGTTTGCTGATCTATCTATCTATCTATCTATCTATGTATCTATCTATTATCTATCTATCTATCTATCTATCTATCTAGCTCTCACTGCCTATCTATCTATGTATCTATCTATCTATCTATCTATATATCATCTATATATCTATCTATCTAGTATCTGTTTGCTGATCTATGTATCTATGTATCTATCTATTATCTGTCTATCTACCTATTATCTATCTATCTCTCACTGCCTATCTATCTATCTATCTATCTATCTATCTATCTATCTATCTATCTATCTATCTATCTATCTATCTATCTATATATCATCTATCTATCTACCTATTATCTATTTATCTTCTATCTCTCTGCCTATCTATATATCTATCTATCTATCTATATATCTATTCATTATCTATCTATCTGCCTATCTATCTATCTATCTATCTATCTATCTATCTATTATCTATCTCTTTGCCTGCCTATCTATCTATCTATCTATCTATCTATTCATTATCTATCTATAATTTATCTCTCTGCCTATCTATCTATCTATCTATCTATCTATCTATCTATCTATCTATCTATCTATCAATCTATCTATCTATTATCTGTTTGCTGATCTATCTATATATGCATCTATCTATCATCTGTCTATCTACCTATTATATATATATATATATATATATATATATATATATATATATATATATATCTCACTGCCTATCTATCTATCTATCTATCTATCTATCTATCTATCTATCTATCATCTATTTGCTGATCTATCAATCTTTCTATTATCTATCTATCAATCTCTATGTCTCTCTGCCTGTCTGTCTATCTATCATCTATCTATCTCTATATCTTTCTGACTATCTATCTATCTTTCTAGGTATCTATCTCTCTATTATCTATCTATCTATGTATCTATTATCTATCTACCTATTATCTATCTACCTATTATCTATCTATCTATTTTCTATCTGTCTATCTAGGACATGCCATATGAAGAAGAAGGAATATAACCTTGGAAATGCATAAGGAATCCCTTTGCTTTTATCAATGCATTATTTGTTTATATATAAACTACTGCTTGGGACCTTTTTCTTCTCCCCACTTTGGACAGATTAATAAAGAGACTAACAGGACCTCAGGATACACTACTATTGATACATCTTTGATATCATAAGCTTTACACATACCTCATGTTACGTTGAGGGATTTAAATGTGAGTTCATAACTATCTATTGCACTTTTTATTTGAGATAAATACTGCACTATGTTGCTCCTCTATTTGTCTTATGGTGCTATCCAAATATCCTGTGATGCCACAAAGTACAACACCCCAGACGTCCATCTCTACCATACTCCAAAAGACAAAGAAGGTATCCATCTTATACATCAACTGATTCTTACTACTCACACCAGAGGTCTCTCCCTCACAGATGCGGAAACTTACCTCATATTGATTTAGGTAACTTCTAGTAAGTGGAACCCAAACAGAAGTGTGTTTTGATTTTAAAGTACATACTCTCAGAGACTAATGTATCTGAAATAACCTATAGCTACTATCTATCTATCTATCTATCTATCTATCTATCTATCTATCTATCTATCTAATTATCTATCTATCTATCTATTTGTCTGTCTGTCTATCAATTGTGTCTGTCTGTCTATCTATCTATCTACAAAGAGAAATTGTAGCACTATTTAATGCAGCAGTTCTGCAAAAAATATTATAGGGTTAAAAATGGTGAATAATCATTGTATTTATCCATGTTCCTTATTATTAAGATTTTATGCTTAATGCAGAAAGGAAAAAAAAAAACATGAATAAAAGTCTTGGCAAAAATTACCTAACCAGCATTGAATATGCACCTATAACTTAAAGGAACATAAAACACATTTTATTTTTCTTTCATGATTCATATAGGGCATACGTTTTCAAAAAGTTTCCAATTTACTTCTGTTATCAATTTTACTTAATTTTCTTGTTATCCTTTATTGAAGCAGCAGCAATGCACTAATGAGAGCTAGCTGTAAAAATTTGGTAAACCAATGACAAGAGGCATACATGTGCAACCACCAATCAGCGGCTAGTTTTAGTTTACATCTGCTGAGCCTACCTATATATGCTTGTGTGCTTTTCAACAAAGGACACAAAAAGAACATTAGATAATAGAAGTAAATTAGAAAATGGTTTAAAATTGTATTGCATGGGGCCGATTTATTAAGGGCCGAATGGCCCTGAATGCCCCTGTTTAGGCGTGAACCTTAAGGCTCGCCGGAAACAGGAGTTTCCGCCCAATCTCATACGATCGGGTTAATTGACACCCCCTGCTAGTGGCAGATTGGCCATGAATCTGCAGGGGGCGGTATTGCACAAGCAGTTCACCAGAACTGCTTGTGCAATGTTAAATGCCGACAGCATATGCTGTTGCCATTCAGCGATATCGGGCGGACAAGATCTGCTACAGCGGATCATTTCCGTTTGAATGTTAATAAATCGGCCACTATGACTGAATCATGAAAGAAAAATGTTGCGTTTCATGTTCCTTTAAATAAATAAATAAGGTCAAATAAGGCCTTTTCAGTGAAGTGAAATCAGGAAATAGGAAATAATTCCAAGCAATCTTTTAATCCCTTGACAATAAGCATAATACATCTTCAATAATGAGCCAGGAGCAAAACATATGACTTCAGTTCAAATGATAAATATTACAAGCTTATTATATGGTGATATTTATCCCAGCAGTGCTCCTAAATCCTCAGCAAAGCTTGTGTTATTCTTAGGAAACATATGTATTCAATGCCATAGTGCTACAACTGGGCATGTAGGTTCTAAGTAGACTGTCTTATCCACTAGTAAAGATTGCAGCTGTAAACACTGTTTAATTATGAATTAGCCGATTGCAACTTATCTCTGCTCTACAGAGCTTGGCCACCCAACACAGCTGTTGGTAATTCCTGAAACATTTTGCAGTTTGCCTATTCAAATCCTTCCCTGTCTAATTTTAATAATTGCCAGCAAGAACAAAAAAAAAATGCATTATGACTGTAATGGAAACTGCAGGGACTTTACTTTTCATTAAACTAGAGAGGGGCAAAAATACTAATAAAATAAGTAACAAGGTAACTGCGACGCGTTTCATTATTATTCCCCTCAGACCTCTTAGATTTGTCTGCTTGGTCTTACCCCGATGGAGATCGTCTGGCATCATCTAAAGTCATTATCTCCCCCCCTCCCCTTACTACACTGAATTCTTAAACAGAAGCTTGCATTATGGGAGATTAAAATGAGAGGCTCTTTCCTGCTCACAAAGTACTGGAGAAATATTAAATTTCATGGCCCCCAGGGTACTATTTATTTATTGTTAAATAGCAGTGAAATTGTTTAGCAACAAGTTTGTGAAACAGAGGAGGCAGGAAAGAATAGGGAATCCCAGAAAAACTGAAGCTACGTGCTTGCAACAACAGACATATTTTAAAGGGACATTATTATTTTTTTTTAAACAAATTATTTTTATATTTGCTCAATTCCTGCATTCAATTCCTTTACATTCAAACAAATTAAGTGATTTTTCCCCCCACAGAAAATCTTAGATTTGTATGTTTTTGTTGGATCAGATGATTCTGGAAGGGATATTAAAATAAACTCTGCAATTCCTCCTCTTTGCTGGCCAGTGGTGTCTCCAGGAATTAAATAAAGGGACAGGGCTCATTGGGTTGCAAAGTGAAAAGTAAAGGGGTCAATAATAATTAGCATTGACAAAGATATATCTATATTTTATCTATCTATTAATCAATCTATTTATCCATTATATATATATATATATATATATATATATATATATAGAGAGAGAGAGAGAGAGAGAGAGAGAGAGAGAGAGAGAGAGAGAGAGAGAGAGAGAGAGAGAGAGAGATAGATCAGAGTTAGGGGGCAGGCAATATGTAAGTGGGGCTTTTGCTTCTAAAAACTGCTTTAAGCATTCCAGTGCAGTGCTTCTCTAGATATACAGTGTATGTATATGTATATATATATATATATATATATATATATATATATATATATATATATATATATATATATATATATACACCATTAGGGGACACACATAAAATTCATATATTTATTATATCCAGAACACTTGGGATGTAGGTTCTTCCATTTACATACAATTTAAGTATATGTAGACCCCCCACACACACACACACACGTAAATGTATGTTAACAGACTACAGAGTGGTAATAAGAGAAATTGCAAGAATAGATACAAAGTAAAAAAAGTTCTTTTTCTCACTGTTGGAATGATCAAACATGCTTTGAAATATTGTGACAATGTTCAAACATAAGCGATTACAGTACACCTGAGTAATGTCTGAGATCTGTATATGAAATATATATCCAGTGTAGCACAAGGAAAAAACATTAGTGATCGAGAAATTAAATCAACAAATGTTGCCACGATAACTAGTAAAGAATACAGACAGACACGATCAAGCTCATCAGCACCGACAGAACTGGTCTGCGGAGTTCCACAAGGATCCATCCTGTCTCCCATGCTATTCGCAATTTACTTACTACCACTGAGGGACATCATTAACCGACATGGCCTAAGGTATCATTGTTACGCTGATGACACACAACTCTACTTCTCCTTTGCTACAGATACTACAGACCCAGCATGCCGCATAAACAGTTGCTAAACAGACCTCATAGAATGGATGAATGCTAGCTGTCTCAAAGTGAACCTGGAAAAAAAAGAGTTACTCTTGGTGAGGGGACCTCGGGCATCAAAAATATCCCACAATTACCCAATTGGCCTGGAGCTTGGAGGCTCTGAACTCGTTAGTTCAGCAAAGGTACGAAAGTTCGGAGTGCTGATTGATACTGGACTATCTTTTAAACAGCAGATTTCCTCCATAATAAAATCTGCCTACTTTCATCTGAAAAACATAGCCAGGATACAACACTTAATTCCACCAGATGATATGCCAGCATTAATCCATGCATTTGTATCCTCTAGGATAGATTACTGCAATGCACTCTACTTGTGCCTCCCATAAAAAGAACTCCATTGCCTTCAGACGGTACAAAACGCAGTAGCCAGACTACTGACCAATCAAACTCGCTCCTGCCACATAACACCTGTTCTGCACTCCCTGCATTGGCATCCAATTAAATGGCAAACATATTTTAAAATTGGCCTGCTAACCTTCAAAGCCTTAAACAACCAAGGCCCACAGTACCTGAAAGAGCTCCTGACACCCTACATCCCATCCCGCTCACTTAGGTCAGCCAACACATCCTTCCTCTCAGTACCAAGAATAAGGACAAACTCAGGCTCCAGAGCATTTGGCCACGCTGCCCCTACTTTCTGGAACTCTTTACCATGCGCAATCGGAGAGGCACCGTCCTTACAGACTTTAAAAAAAAGCTAAACTCCCACCTCTTCCATCAGGCATTCAGTCGGCTTATCTGACCTTCAGAAACTCCTAACTTTTATGTCTTATGTTGGTATATTTGTAAAGTGCTTTGAGTCTCACAGGGAGAAAAGCGCTATATAAATTGCAAATTATTATTATTATAAAGACAGATAAAGAGATAGATAGATGATAGATAGTTAGTTTTTATGGCATTGGCAATTTCTCAGAAAACATGAATGTATCAGAAAATATGAATTCTCTCTACACTATTGTATATATTTGCCTCTAACAAGATTAATTTTGCTAGGGGCTATTTTGCCTTAGGCTAGCAGTCATGTTTTTTGGGGGGCAGCATATTTTGTGAGCAGTTCTATGTAGAGTAATTCTAAAAAGCAACACACAGAGATCTGTGCAAATCCAGATCTTTGTGTGCTGGACTTCCACAAGAAAAAAGCCAAATGATGCTGCCAGCAGTCATATCGGCAATTTCTGTGCACAGTATACCAAGAATGTACATATCTGCTCAGAAGAGAGCTTAAAGGCCTTCTGAACGTGTTCATCTAGATGGGCAAAACCAGCTCTTTATTGTTTCTGTGCTGCCATAGGCACTAGGAAATCTGCTACCACCCAACCCTTCTACCTCCACATGTCTGAGCATATGCATTTTGGTAAAGCTTTGCCTGCTAGCAGAGGAGAGAGAAACAGTTATCTGGAAAATGGCATTTTAATAATAAAACAAATGTTACCTGAAATTTTCTTTGTTTCATCAAATATAGAATGAATTTATAGCTTTACAAATGTATGTGAAATATAGTAAAATATTATAACCAAAATGTGTAAGCTCTCCAGTTTACTGGAACACATTTGCTTTTTTGTCTTGGTATCCTTTGTTGAAGAGCATACCTAGGAAGGCTCAGGAACATCAAAGCACTACTGGGTGATAGCTGGTATTTGGTGTTCTGTCTCTTGTCATTTGCTCATCTCATGTGTTTAGCCCATAGTGTGTTGCTGTTTCTGAGAAAAATCTTTATCAAAGGATACCAATGGCTAGATTTAGAGTTTTGTCGGTAACGACCCGTGTAGCTAACGCTGCCTTTTTTCTGGCCGCACCTTTTAAATAACTCTGGTATTGAGAGTCCACAGAATGGCTGCGTTAGGCTCCAAAAAAGGAGCGTAGAGCATATTTAACGCAACTTCAACTCTCGATACCAGAGTTGCTTACGGACGCGGCCAGCTTCAAAAAACGTGCTCGTGCATGATTCCCCCATAGGAAACAATGGGGCTGTTTGAGCTGAAAAAAAACCTAACACCTGCAAAAAAGCCGCGTTCAGCTCCTAACGCAGCCCCATTGTTTCCTATGGAGAAACACTACCTAAGTCTGCACCTAACACCCTAACATGTACCCCGAGTCTAAACACCCCTAACCTTACACTTATTAACCCCTAATTTGCCGCCCCCGCTATCGCTGACCCCTGCATATTATTATTAACCCCTAATCTGCCGCTCCGTAAACCGCCGCTACTTACATTATCCCTATGTACCCCTAATCTGCTGCCCCTAACACCGCAGACCCCTATATTATATTTATTAACCCCTAATCTGCCCCCCACAACGTCGCCGCCAGCTACCTACAATTATTAACCCCTAATCTGCCGACCGGACCGCACCGATATTATAATAAAGTTATTAACCCCTAATCCGCCTCACTAACCCTATAATAAATAGTATTAACCCCTAATCTGCCCTCCCTAACATCGCCGACACCTAACTTCAAACATTAACCCCTAATCTGCCGACTGGAGCTCACCGCTATTCTAATAAATGTATTAACCCCTAAAGCTAAGTCTAACCCTAACACTAACACCCCTCTAAATTAAATATAATTTAAATCTAACGAAATTAATTAACTCTTATTAAATAAATTATTCATATTTAAAGCTAAATACTTACCTGTAAAATAAATCCTAATATAGCTACAATATAAATTATATTTATATTATAGCTATTTTAGGATTTATATTTATTTTACAGGTAACTTTGTATTTATTTTAACCAGGTACAATAGCTATTAAATAGTTAAGAACTATTTAATAGCTAAAATAGTTAAAATAATTAAAAAATTACCTGTAAAATAAATCCTAACCTAAGTTACAATTAAACCTAACACTAGACTATCAATAAATGAATTAAATACAATATCTACAATTAAATACAATTAAATAAACTAACTAAAGTAAAAAAAATAAAAAAGAACTAAGTTACAAAAAATAATTTTTTTTTACAAACATTAGAAAAACATTACAACAATTTTAAACTAATTACACCTACTCTAAGCCCGATATTAAAATAACAAAGCCCCCCCAAAATAAAAAAATGCCCTACCCTATTCTAAATTACAAAAGTTCAAAGCTCTTTTACCTTACCAGCCCTGAACAGGGCCCTTTGCGGGGCATGTCCCAAAGAATTCAGCTCTTTTGCCTGTGAAAAAAAAAACATACAATACCCCCTCCCAATATTACAACCCACCACCCACATACCCCTAATCTAACCCAAACCCCCCTTAAACAAACCTAACACTAAGCCCCTGAAGATCTTCCTACCTTGTCTTCACCATGCCAGGTATCACCGATCGTTCCAGGCTCCGAAATGTTCATCCAAGCCCAAGCGGGGGCTAGACATCCATCATCCGACGGCTGAAGAAGTCCAGAAGAGGGTCCAAAGTCTTCATCCTATCCGGGAAGAAGAGTAGATCCGGACCGGCAACCATCTTCTTCCAAGCGGCATCTTCTATCTTCATCCGATGAGGACCGGCTCCATCTTGAAGACCTCCATCGCGGATCCATCCTTCTTCTCAGACGACTTCCCGACGAATGACGGTTCCTTTAAGGGACGTCATCCAAGATGGCGTCCCTCGAATTCCGATTGGCTGATAGGATTCTATCAGCCAATCGGAATTAAGGTAGGAAAATTCTGATTGGCTGATGGAATCAGCCAATCAGAATCAAGTTCAATCCGATTGGCTGATCCGATCAGCCAATCAGATTGAGCTCGCATTCTATTGGCTGTTCCGATCAGCCAATAGAATGCGAGCTCAATCTGATTGGCTGATCGGATCGGCCAATCGGATTGAACTTGATTCTGATTGGCTGATGGGTCCGCGCTGGAGGTCTTCACGATGGAGCCGGTCCTCATCGGATGAAGATAGAAGATGCCGCTTGGAAGAAGATGGTTGCCGGTCCAGATCTACTCTTCTTCCCGGATAGGATGAAGACTTTGGACCCTCTTCTGGACTTCTTCAGCAGTCGGATGATGGATGTCTAGCCCCCGCTTGGGTTGGATGAAGATATCAGAGCCAGGACGGATCGGTGTGATACCTGGTGAGGTGAAGACAAGGTAGGAAGATCTTCAGGGGCTTAGTGTTAGGTTTATTTAAGGGGGTTTGGGTTTGATTAGGGGTATGTGGGGTGGTGGGTTGTAATGTTGGGGGGGGTATTGTATGTGTTTTTTTACAGGCAAAAGAGCTGAATTTCTTGGGGCATGCCCCGCAAAGGGCCCTGTTCAGGGCTGGTAAGGTAAAAGAGCTTTGAACTTTTGTAATTTAGAATAGGGTAGGGCATTTTTTTTATTTTGGGGGGTCTTTGTTATTTTATTAGGGGGCTTAGAGTAGGTGTAATTAGTTTAAAATTGTTGTAATATTTTTCTAATGTTTGTAAATATTTTTTTATTTTTTGTAACTTAGTTCTTTTTTATTTTTTGTACTTTAGTTAGTTTATTTAATTGTATTTATTTGTAGATATTGTATTTAATTCATTTATTGATAGTGTAGTGTTAGGTTTAATTGTAGGTAATTGTAGGTATTTTATTTAATTAATTTATTAATAGTGTAGTGTTAGGTTTAATTGTAACTTAGGTTAGGATTTATTTTACAGGTAATTTTGTAATTATTTTAACTATTTTAGCAATTAAATAGTTCTTAACTATTTAATAGCTATTGTACCTGGTTAAAATAAATACAAAGTTACCTGTAAAATAAATATAAATCCTAAAATAGCTATAATATAATTATAATTTATATTGTAGCTATATTAGGGTTTATTTTACAGGTAAGTATTTAGCTTTAAATAGGAATAATTTATTTAATAAGAGTTAATTTATTTCGTTAGATTTAAATTATATTTAATTTAGGGGGGTGTTAGGGTTAGGGTTAGACTTAGCTTTAGGGGTTAATCCATTTATTACAGTAGCGGCGAGATTCGGTCGGCAGATTAGGGGTTAATAATTGAAGTTAGGTGTCGGCGATGTTAGGGAGGGCAGATTAGGGGTTAATACTATTTATTATAGGGTTATTGAGGTGGGAGTGAGGCGGATTAGGGGTTAATAACTTTATTATAGTAGCGGTGCGGTCCGCTCGGCAGATTAGGGGTTAATAAGTGTAGGCAGGTGGAGGCGTCGTTGAGGGGGCAGATTAGGGGTTAATAAATATAATATAGGTGTCGGCAGTGTTAGGGGCAGCAGATTAGGGGTACATAAGGATAACGTAGGTGGCGGTCGGCAGATTAGGGGTTAATAATTGTAGGTAGCTGGCGGCGACGTTGTGGGGGGCAGATTAGGGGTTAATAAATATAATATAGGGGTCGGCGGTGTTAGGGGGCAGCAGATTAGGGGTACATAAGTATAATGTAGGTGGCGGTCGGCAGATTAGGGGTTAAAATTTTTTATTAAAGTGGCGGCGATGTGGGGGGGCCTCGGTTTAGGGGTACATAGGTAGTTTATGGGTGTTAGTGTACTTTAGAGCACAGTAGTTAAGAGCTTTATAAACCGGCGTTAGCCCAGAAAGCTCTTAACTACTGACTTTTTCCTGCGGCTGGAGTTTTGTCGTTAGATTTCTAACGCTCACTTCAGACACGACTCTAAATACCGGAGTTAGAAAGATCCCATTGAAAAGATAGGATACGCAATTGACGTAAGGGGATCTGCGGTATGGAAAAGTCGCGGCTGAAAAGTGAGTGTTAGACCCTTTCCTGACTGACTCCAAATACCGGCGGTAGCCTAAAACCAGCGTTAGGAGCCTCTAATGCTGGTTTTCACGGCTACCGCCAAACTCTAAATCTAGGCCCAAGAGATTTAAGCAAATTTGATAACAGAAGTAAAATGGAAATTGATAAAAATTCAAAGCTCTATCTAAATTATAAAAGTTTAATTTTAACTTTACTGTCCCTTTAAACCCCTTTAAACATTTTGCTTTGCAATTAAAAAGAGGTGGTTGAGCTTACAACCAGTATAAGAAACATTTAAAGGGACAGTCTACTCCATAATTTTAATTGTTAAAAAAGATAGATAATCCCTTTATTACCCATTCCCCAGTTTTCCATAACCAACATGGTTAATTAATATACTTTTACCTCTGTGATTACCTTGTATCTAAGCCTCTGCAAACTGCCCCCTCATTTCAGTTCTTTTGACAGACTTGCATTTTAGCCAATCAGAGCTGCCTCACAAATAACGCCACAGGAGTGAGCACATTGTTATCTTTATGGCACACATAAACTAGCACTGTCTAGATGTGAACAACTGTCAAAATGCACTGAGATAAGAGGTGGCCTACAAGGGCTTAGAAATTAGCATATGAACCTACTTAGTTTTAGCTTTCAACAAAGAACACCAAAAAACAAAGCAAATTTGATGATAAAATTGGAAAGATGTTTAAAATTGGATGCCATATCTTAATCTTGAGTTTAATTTTGACAAGACTGTCCCTTTAAGGAATTAAGGAGTGGTATTTCTATTTAATGAATGCTCCATTAACTGCTTTTCAAAATGTTATATTATTAATATTTTTCATACATTAAATGTTATATTATTAACACTTTTCATATATTACATTTTATAAGGGCTACTTTTCTACCAACAAAGCTCTTGCAGTGGATGATTGCTCCTGCAAGCCTGCAATTGTAAGTTAAGAATGACATTCTCTGCACTTGCGTAATTGGTAGCATAATATCAGGAGGCTTGTCTGCATAAATGACATGTTATTAAATTAATTAAATCAACTTTAATTATATTTAGCTTTTATATACATAACTATCGGCTAAATTACGAGTTGTGCGTTAGGCTTAAAAAGCAGCGTTGTTAACGCCCGCTGGTATTACGAGTCTTGCAGGTACAGGTGTACCGCTCACTTTTTTGGCCAGACTCGGAAATACCGCAAATCCACATACGTCATGTGCGTATACTATATTTTCAATGGGACTTGCATAGTGCCAGTATTACGAGTCTGACCAAAAGTGAGCGGTAAACCCTCTCCTGTCAGGACTGGTACCACATTTTAAAGTCTGGATGAAGACTTCTGCCCATCTGGAGGTCCACTTCTGCCCGGTTGGGTGAAGACTTCTGCCTGTCTGGAGGACCACTTCTGCCCGTTGGGTGAAGACGTCTCACGGTAGGGTGATCTTCAAGGGATTAGTGTTAGGTTTTTTTAAGGGGGGATTGGGTGGGTTTTAGAGTAGGGTTGGTTGTGTGGGTGGTGGGTTTTAATGTTGGGGGGGGATTTGTACTTTTTTTTAAAGGTAAACGAGCTGATTACTTTGGGGAAATGCCTTTTAAGGGCTAGTTGTAATTTAGTGTAGGGTAGGGCTTTTTTATTTTGGGGGACTTTTTTATTTTGTTAGGGGGATTAGAGTAGGTGTAATTAGTTTTAAAAAATCTTGTAATTATTTTATTTTTTTCTGTAATTTAGTGGGGGGGTTTTCGTACTTTAGATAATTTTTTTAAGTTGTATTTAATTGTATTTAGTTTAGATAATTAATTTAATTATAGTTTAGTGTTAGGTGTTAGTGTAATTTAGGTTAGGTTTTATTTTACAGGTAAATGTGTCTTTATTTTAACTAGGTAGTTAATAAATAGTTAATAACTATTTAATAACTATTGTACCTAGTTAAAATAAAATAAACCCTAAGATGGCTACAATGTAACTATTAGTTATATTGTAGCTATATTAGGGTTTATTTTATAGGTAAGTATTTAGTTTTAAATAGCAATAATTTAGGTAATTGTAGTAATTTTATTTAGATTTATTTAAATTATATTTAAGTTGGGGGGGTTAGGGTTAGACTTAGGTTTAGGGGTTAATAACTTTATTATAGTGGTGGCTACGTTGTGGGTGGCAGATTAGGGGTTAATAAGTGTAAGATTAGGGGTGTTTAGACTCGGGGTTCATGTTAGTGTGTTAGGTGTAGACATAACTTTTATTTCCCCATATGAATCAATGTGGCTGCATTAGGAGCTTTACACTGCTTTTTTGCAGGTGTTAGGTTTTTTTCAGCCGGCTCTCCCCCATTTATTCCTATGGGGAAATCGTGCACGGGCACATTTTACCTGCTCACCGCTAATGTAAGCAGTACTGGTATTGAGGTGAGATGTGGAGCTAAATTTTGCTCTTCGTTCACTTTTTTGCGGCTTACGCCGGGTTTGTAAAAACCCGTAATACCAGCGTTGTCTGTAAGTGAGCGGTGAGAGACAACTGCTTGTTAGCACCGCATAGCTTCTAACGCAAAACTCGTAATCTAGGTGTATATTTTTTGTTTTTTAAACCAGATACAAATACAAAATAGATATCTATAAAAAGTACCGTAAAGCAACCCTATCATATTAACATCTGACCTCTTAATATATTTCTCTGAGAGTGTAACTTTGCTTTAGATTTACAAAACATCATAAGCAAGAATTACATTGGTAAAAAAAAATATTAATACAAAACTTTAACTAATAAAACATTCAGATCTCAAATGTACTTGGATCAACAAAATATTGAGAATAAGCTAGACTAGTATGTAAAATAATATGTCATTAAGATTCAATTATAAATAAAAGGGAGGATATTAGTTTATATTACAATGTTTTTTCTGAGATGGTAATTCCAGTGACATGACAAGATATCCAAAATGAATTAATAATGTACTAAAAAAAAAACAACAGTTATATCATTCATATTAAAAAGCAACATTTAAACATATTTAAATTTGTAATGTTTAATAAATATGAAATATACTCTGTTTAAATTTTTATTTATACTAAAATACCTTTTTATCTTTGTTATAGGTACCTATCAACAAATAAGCATTAGCAGGAAGTTCCAGTTAGTATTAGCAGGGAGTTCATATCAGCCATTAGTAGGAGGTGCAAAAAAGGTTATGAACATTTGTAAAAAAGTGCACAAATGAGAAAGCAGTACTATATTCAAATGAAATGTAGGCAATTGGTACTGTACATTTCAGCTTGTTTAGTTCATATACTGTAAATGACAGATGTTTTGAGTGCAGTGTTGCTTTAATGCACACTATGAAATATTTTTCCATGTTGGCATGGATTAATATGGCTCTAATCACACAATCATGCACATCACATCACTCTGCTTTCAGTTCATATTTGTATATTCCAGAAAATACTATATTTAAGTATGTTTAGTAAATACATTAAAAGATAAGAGTAATACAAACATCTCTGACATGCTTCAGTTAATTTATTAAGAATGAATGTTTTTCTGTGCTGGAAATAAAAAACCACTAATGGTCCTTTGATAAGTACAAACAGGATAACAAATGATTCTTAGAAATCATATCTAAGTAAAAAGTTTTTTTTTATTAGAGTCAAGTTGACTTGTCAACATATCAGTCATGTTTTATAGAACTTAAGGAAAATGGGGAATGTTGCTTTGAAGAATACATATATGAGATAGAAGAAATGAGGGATAAACGACACATTTATTTGTATCCCTCGTTCTTTGCACATAAACAGGGAATTATACTGATAACATATCTAGGTCTTAGAAACGATAGAACCATGATCCACATCCTTGGATGCAGACAGCTACATTTGCATTGATATGCACAGCTTTTATCCAACATTGATACAGGGTGCCTGTGGTTTATAAACATAATTGTATACATACACTGTGTGCAGAATTATTAGGCAAATGTGTATTTTGACCACATCATCCTCTTTATGCATGTTGTCTTACTCGAAGCTGTATAGGCTCGAAAGCCTACTACCAATTAAGCATATTAGGTGATGTGCATCTCTGTAATGAGAAGGGGTGTGGTCTAATGACATCAACACCCTATATCAGGTGTGCATAATTATTAGGGCAACTTCCTTTCCTTTGGCAAAATGGGTCAAAAGAAGGACTTGACAGGCTCAGAAAAGTCAAAAATAGTGAGATATCTTGCAGAGGGATGCAGCACTCTTAAAATTGCAAAGCTTCTGAAGCGTGATCATCGAACAATCAAGCGTTTCATTCAAAATAGTCAACAGGGTCGCAAGAAGCGTGTGGAAAAACCAAGGCGCAAAATAACTGCCCATGAACTGAGAAAAGTCAAGCGTGCAGCTGCCAAGATGCCACTTGCCACCAGTTTGGCCATATTTCAGAGCTGCAACATGACTGGAGTGCCCAAAAGCACAAGGTGTGCAATACTCAGAGACATGGCCAAGGTAAGAAAGCTGAAAGACGACCACCACTGAACAAGACACACAAGCTGAAACGTCAAGACTGGGCCAAGAAATATCTCAAGACTGATTTTTCTAAGGTTTTATGGACTGATGAAATGAGAGTGAGTCTTGATGGGCCAGATGGATGGGCCCCAAGGCTGGATGGTAAGGGCAGAGAGCTCCAGTCCGACTCCCGCCAGCAAGGTGGAGGTGGAGTACTGGTTTGGGCTGGTATCATCAAAGATGAGCTTGTGGGGCCTTTTCGGGTTTGAGGATGGAGTCAAGCTCAACTCCCAGTCCTACTGCCAGTTTCTGGAAGACACCTTCTTCAAGCAGTGGTACAGGAAGAAGCCTGCATCCTTCAAGAAAAACATGATTTTCATGCAGGACAATGCTCCATCACACGCATCCAAGTACTCCACAGCGTGGATGGCAAGAAAGGGTATAAAAGAAGAAAATCTAATGACATGGCCTCCTTGTTCACCTGATCTGAACCCCATTGAGAACCTGTGGTCCATCATCAAATGTGAGATTTACAAGGAGGGAAAACAGTACACCTTTCTGAACAGTGTCTGGGAGGCTGTGGTTGCTGCTGCACGCAATGTTGATGGTGAACAGATCAAAACACTGACAGAATAGATGGATGGCAGGCTTTTGAGTGTCCTTGCAAAGAAAGGTGGCTATATTGGTCACTGATTTGTTTTTGTTTTGTTTTTGAATGTCAGAAATGTATATTTGTGAATGTTGAGATGTTATATTGGTTTCACTAGTAAAATAAATAATTGAAATGGGTATATATTTGTTTTTTTGTTAAGTTGCCTAATAATTATGCACAGTAATAGTCACCTGCACACACAGATATCCCCCTAAAATAGCTATAACTAAAAACAAACTAAAAACTACTTCCAAAACTATTCAGCTTTGATATTAATGAGTTTTTTGGGTTCATTGAGAACATGGTTGTTGTTCAATAATAAAATTAATCCTCAAAAATACAACTTGCCTAATAATTCTGCACTCCCTGTATATAATTGTGCACATACATAAAATTTCTTTTGGACAAATCGTTTATCATGGGGGGGGGGGGGAAATATTTTCTTTCATCCAAGATTAGTTAATTGGTTTGTTTGCTTCAGCCAAGTTTTGATAATATTATTCATTTGTTAATAAAAAAAATATTTAACTCCTTATTTCCTATGGGGAATGTCTTCAAGGCAGCAGGGAAGCAGATAAACAGCAACTCAAACTTAAATAAAGTTAAAGTACAAGATAGCAGCAGCACAAAAAGCTTTTTATGTTTAACATATTTTTTTAATGGGGTCTGGATTATGAAGAACAAAGGTAAAGTGTATATACTTATTAGCTGATACAGAAATCCACTAACTGCCAAAGATATTGCTGAATCATTTTTTAATAGTGTAAAACTGTAAGGTGTCTGTTGTTTATTGCAACAATGTATAGGCCAAATTAAAAGTGGTGCACTAAGGCTAGCACAGGACATGATAAGCAGTATCTTTACCGGAGAAGGTTTTGCATGACTGACATCGCTCTAGCGCACCCAATACTTTCAACGGATATTGCAACCGTGCTAAATAGCACTGATATTACAAGTTAAAAGTTACAGGCTTAAATAACCATTAGAGTAAACTAAAGAAAACCTAAAGACAAATTAGATAAACCTTAGAGACCACTTAGAGAAAACAATGCCAGTCCAGATGTGAGCTAAGGCCATTGGATGCCATTGTACCCAACCTATACGTCAATCTAGCTTCCTTCTGGAGCAGGGACTTTCCCCCCTATCCCCACCTTGTGGTAGGGGAGGAACATGGTAAATAATGGTGTATTTCAGGTTAACTACCGTGTGCCCCTTTTGGACATTTGGCCACCGGTTGGTCTGATGTCCCTTTCTGTATGGCCAACCTTATGGCCGACTTATGATTGGCCATTCTGGCCCTCAAGTCATCTGTTTTCTTCCGTACGTAAAAAAAAGGTCACATGGGCAATGTATGAGATAGACCACATTTGTAGTAGTGCAAGTCAATCTGATTTTGTGTCTGAATTTCATCTTCTTTGGGGAATAGGTAAAGTACTGGCCGTCTGTAAAGCACTGCAGATGGTGCACCCCAAGGCACCTTAAAACAGCCAGGTTTCATAGTGTCCAGCCAGGTCTTCTGGTAGCTAGACCTGGGCTCTGTTTTAACTAGCATATCATGTAGTGATGTTGCTCTCCTGTATCCAATCGTGGAGGCTTCATCTGTCCGAATGGAAGGGAAGGGTCACTTTTCAGAATCACCCAGTGCTTATCCAAAGCATTCCTGATATCCTTCTTGTCACCCGTAAATGTGGTTAAAAAAGTGAGTTGTTTTTGTGGTGTCTTTGTCTTGGCCATGGACAGCTCTTGTATCTGTTGGTCCAATACCTTTGGTGGATACCCTCTCTGTTGAAACCTCATGTACATCTCATCAATTTGAGTTGAAGCCTTGTCCCTCATCAGAGTTGTTACGATAACCCCCTCTTGAATTAGGATTTAGGTAATTACCTTTTCAGTGATGGTAAATACCCCACTGTTGTATGTGAGAAGGGAGTTCCGGTCAGTAGTCCTTCTAAACAGTGTGGATTTAAGTTGACCATCCCTCTTTGTAAAGGCAGAGGTCTAAGAAATGGATTATCTTATTGTCAACCTCCATTTTAAATTTCAGTGCTTGATTAGCTTTGTTCAATTTCATGAACCATTCATCCAAAGATTCCCTGTTGCCATTCCAGACCAATACCAGGTTGTCAATATAATGTTTGATGAATTTGACCTGCTGATCATTAAAGAGGCTGACCTCACCGGTTTTAAATTTGGCTATATACAGATTGGCATAAGATGGGGCCACATTGGACCCCATCGCTGTCCAGGTTTTTCTGCAGGTACAAATGCTGCTCAAACCTGAAATAATTAATCGCCAGGCAAAACCCTAAGCAGGTGTAACATGATCTCTTTTATACCTGGTAATCCACATGTACTAGTGGTTGTTGTTAGCCTGTGATTTCATTGAGTACCGGACTGGGATTGCAGTGTGATTGGCTGCTTTAGCCACACCCTGTTGTTGATCTTATGATCATGGGAGTGGTTTGTGCTATGGCAACCTGAATGTCAGCTGTGTATTGCTGATACAGCGATTCCATCCAATCATTCTGATCTGAGCCTCCTGGATATATATGGTTATCCTTAGAATGACGCCTGTCTGTTTTTAGTGACACAGGGGAGTCCAGCTGCTGATGACGTCAGACGGTGGGAGTGGCGCTTCTGGTTGCGGCTCGGTTCTGGAACATTTGAGTAAGTTTAAAAGGCCGGTGGGTGTAAGTAAATGGTTGTTATTTTTTGATGGTCTGACGAAGGGGATAACACCCTGAAACTTTACAACTAATAAAGGTAACGATTTTGAAATTCTGGCGAGTGCATCCTTCTTCTTCTGCATATCTCTATCTATCTATCTATCTATCTATCTATCTATCTATATATATATATATATATATATATATATATATATATAATATATATATATTCAAAAAACAGAAAGTAGATCCAGCGGTCAGTTTAAAAGTTAAAAAGTGAAGTTTATTGGATTCCGTAGATAAAAGCCCAGGAGGGGTCCATTCATATCGAACAACTCTGAGCACAGTGTACTCAAGCTGATATATATATACACAATCTAAATCTATATTTATATCTATATCTTTATATATTCATATAGATATAGCTATAAATATAGATTTTACATATATATATATATATATATATATACTGTATAGAAATATGTATTTAAAATTAAAAGAACATTTTATTTTAAGTGGAAAAAAAAAGAAGTCTCAAGTATTCTTTATGCACCTTTTGGCTTTAGCACAGTTGATCTACTGCAGTTTTGGGTTAGTGATAAAATGAAAAGGCTTTCTTTAGTTCGCTCAATAAAAGTCTATGGGGAGAGGGAGTTAGTGTGGCTATAATATGCCAAAGTAATTGTGTCTAAGTCTTTCACTCACATGTTTTTACAAGTCTTAATACAAGAGCGTTCATTTTTTACCTTGAACGCAGTTAGCACTGAGCAGTTAGCACTCATGAGCGATAAAAGGTTATCACTCGACTTGTAATGGCCCTTGCGTGACTGTATTTCATACTGATTTCACATGGGTTTGACTCATAGCTTGATATTGAATAGGGCTGTAAGGCACTTGCTGGTTTTGTTCCATGATCATCCATCCATGTTTAGTTTCCTTCTTGTTGAGCAACAAGATTTCCATTTTTAGCAAATGCTGAATTTTATCATTGGAAGTTTATCACTGCACATCTCTTAACATTTTCCTTCCTTAGTGATTTTGTCTTCTGTGTCAATCTTTCCATCAAACCAGCACTTAGATTATCAGTCACAGCAGATAAACCCACAATCGTGTGATAAGGACATGTACAGCATTATATTATCTCCCAGGGGGGTCCACTTTGAGGACACTGTTTGAAGCTCTTGGTGGGACAAGAGAAGGGGTCATTCAACAGACAAATGTTATCTTCTTCATTATAATATTTTGTGGACATTTTGCTCTGCACCTGTGAAAATTCCCCATCTGAAGAAAAGCTTAATTTTTTCTTTAAATGAAAGAAGAGAAAATAAGTATTTTGAATTTGCATCAATACACAGAAAGCTTGGGAATAGAGAAACCCTTATAAAATGCTTATAAATTACTGTCATGGAACTGTGTTTTTAGGCTAGCAGGAAAAAATGTATGCAATACCCTTTCAGTAAAAATATTAAATGCATGGAAGTACCCTCAAGCACTGAAAAGTTGGACACACTGTACAATAACCAATGAATAATATAAGTCACAACAAATATTTGGCCAGGATGCAACATTACTGCTTAGAGTTAGTAGTGGACCTACTTAACAGAGGGCCCCCCTAAAGGTAACTCCGTACTAAGCAATAGTAATATTATACAGGCTGCTGTGTATAGTGATTTGGAGTGTTGTTAAATTAAGGTACCACAATGCATCACTCTAATACCTTTAAAACGCCCTTATCCCACGGCTTTTCCTTATCCACAAAAACAAAACAAAAAAAACCTTAACTCTTGTGTTGTTTGTTTAGATCCAGTTTGTTTTATATTGCATTACAGTGTCTTTCCCAGGACCTATATAATGGGCACACAACCCGGCTTATTTCACTGACTACCAGGCCAATATTACAGGGATACTCAAGTCAAAATTAAACTTTCACGATTCAGATAGAGCATGCAATTTTAAACAACTTTCCAATTTGCTTCCATTAACAAAATATGCACAGTCATTTTATATTTACACTTTTTTGTCACCCAGCTCCTACTTAGCATGTGCAAGAATTCACAGAATATAAATATATGCATTTGTTATTGGCTGATGGTTGTCACATGATACCGGGGGGGGGGTGAAAATAGACATAAATTTAAAATTTGTCAGAAAAAAATCTTCTACTCATTTGGAGTTGCATTGGCAATTTATCATGCATTTTGCATTTGTTAATTATGCAAATCTAATGTATTTACTGGTCCTTTAAGCTAAAATCAGCTAATTAGTATTTTTTTTTTCAAACATTTATTGAACAAATTATTATTAAATCCATTTTTGTAATGTTAATGTGACATGGCTGGCAACATTTTATGTGAAGAACACTGTATTCTCTAATTTATTAGATGTAAAAACCATTTATAGATAGATAGATAAATAAATATATAAACTATTATAATAACTATATATATAAACTATGCCCTGAGTTTTTTGAGATATTGCACCTTGTAGAGTTGAGTTTATATATTTATATATATATATATATATATATATATATATATAGTACTATATATATATATATATATATATACAGTATATATACAGTATATATATATATATATATATATACACAAACAAAGTGTGACTATGCATTTGTACATGGTATCTCAGATGCAGTGATGTGAATACAGAATAATGCTTGGAGCTTTCTTTATACAAAGATGTGTGTATATATTACTAAGAAAGGCACTAAAATGTAATGGAGTTGTTGAATAAATGAACACAGAGACAGATTGACTCTTCCATTGGGAAAGGTTTATCAAGCTCGGGATATTGCGATTTCCACTAAGACTGCCATCTCTCTTACATTGAGGGACAGTTAATATACAGAAGTCTCCACAGATATTTTTTCTTGTATCATCTTGCATCAAGACTGAGCATCTAGGCTAGTCATTTTGTTCTACTTTCCTCCCACACCAAATTGATCTTACCATAGTGAATCACATGCAATTACACCTATACATTTCATGTAGCAAATCCCATTTCACGCTTCAAAATATATGTATTTCTACCTAAGAATTCCTTAATCTTTATTATTTCCTACTGTAAAAGTGGCATTAAACTTATTTTTTTTTCCTTTGTTGCTTCTAAAAAGACATGTTAAGATGTATATATATTTTTTTCTTTTAAATAAATGTAGTTTGATGAATTAAGCAAATTTGTTTCTATGAATATGAGGTGTGTCAATCTAAACCAATAGCAGTTTGAGAGTTGTTTTTATATCCAATTAGCTTTTATACCACAGAGCAGTAATGCACAAAAAAAATGTTCTTTTTGTTAATATAACTGTTTAAAAATAATGCTTTTTTCACAGATTTTTTTTAATCAGTTTAACCCCTTTCAGTACCAGAAATTTCAGAGAAAAACTTGTCCAAAGTACCGGAGAATTTTTAGCATTTTTGCTATCACTCCGTTTAAACAGAAATAGAGCCTTTTTTTACTATACAGGTGACCCTCGTTTTACAACGGTTCAATTTACACCGTTTCAGAATAACAACCTTTTTTTCCAGTCATGTGACTGCTATTGAAAAGCATTGAGAAGCAGTGCATTTATTAAAATAGCCAGTAGGTGGAGCTGTCCGCTTGTGTTGCAGCAAAGCCAAGCAAGCTGAAATTAACCAGTTTAACCAGACCAGAGTTATCGAGCAGATTTCAAAGGAACAAGATATTTCTGTCTATAAATCAGTCCAGATTGGAATGCATAGAAAGAACTTTTTGCATAAAATTTCAAGTGAAGTCTGTGTTGTGTGATTATTTTATTAGGTTTATAATTCTGTTTTGCAAATGTTTTTGTTCATTTAACTTAGTTTAATTATATATCTGTGTTGTGTGATTATTTTATTAGGTTTATAATGCTGTTTAGCATTTAAAGTCGTCTTCATTTCAAAGCTTTAAAATAATGTATTAGGTGTTACTTATGACAATTTTGAGAGGGGCCTGGAACCTATCTCCTTCACTTCCCATTGACTTACATTATAAACTGGGTTTCAATTTACAACGGTTTCGATTTACAACCATTCCTTCTGGAACCTAATCCCGGCGTAAACTGAGGGCTACCTGTATATATTTTTAAAGTAGAGAACTCAATGTATTGATCTAGGCCCATTTTTGTATATTTGATGCCACTATTTGGCCTTGAGTTTCTCACTGAAATGATTTACACACAATTACAGCAGTCATAAGACAAATAGTTGTAAAAGCTTATATATCTAGGGTCCCCTTTGTTCAGAAACAGCAGACATTTATAACTTTGCCATTGAATTTTGGCAATTAGAAGGCCACCAATTGCAGCTGTGCACTGCACTTCTGAAATTCCGAAGAGATTAATCAGTTAGATTGTAAGGTTAATATTTGCTGTAGTGTATCGATTACCCTCACACCTGACACCTGCTGCCCCGTGATCCCTACCTGAGCTCTCCCAAAAAGTTATCTTCCCTCCTCCCCCACCACTGGTCACAATCATCGTAGGTACTGGTAGACAGTCTGTTAGTATGCAGTTTAGGGTTTTATTTTTTATTTTATTTTTTAAATTTGTCTAGTGTAGGGATTCCTCCTTACATCCGCACCTCCCGGATCTCAACTTCCAACCAGCTCTCTAATCCTCCCTTTGCTACCCACATATTTGTTACAGCCAGTCTGTCAGTGACAAATATTTTTTTTTTATATTTAGCAATTAGATATTTATTCTGTAGTGCAGGGATTCCACTTGTGCCCCCCTTCATGCAATAACTTTTTTCTTTAGTGTAGGGTCCCCCTCTACCCTCCAGCATATATGTTTCCATAGTGAAGGCACCCATCTCTCCATCTCCCTTCAAAACCATTTTCTGTAGTGTAGGGATCCCTGTCCCCTCCTGTCCTAGGCCGCCCACCCGCCTCCCTCCTTCCCTCCCACCGCCCCCTTTAAGCACTAAGGAAGATTGCAGTGTCACTCTTTGTAACTATCGGCGTAACCTTTGCCTCTGTGCTGGACATAGGTACTATGTCAATACAGTACACTGGGAAAAGTACTGTGTGTGTGACAAAGTACTTAAAATACAGTATGTATAATCAAGACAATGCACTTCCTTGACATAAGCAGAGTTTATGCTGAATTTCAAAGTTTCTATTCATCTGCCTGTCCCCTGCATTACTTAAGAACCATTAGATTACAATAGCATTACAGACTAATATGTGTATATGAGCTACACACCGTTTGGTCTTCAAAAATTATGCAAAGTGAATGAAGTCAATTTGATAATGGAAGTAATTTTAAAAGTTTTTGGAAACGTTTTTTTTTCCCATCTGGATGAAAGAAACTGAGTCCATTGCCCCTTTAAATATGATGGATATATAGCGAAAAACAAATGCTTTGTAAAACAAATAGGTTCACTTTAGCATACAGAAAAGTAAAAAAAAAATTCTCTTGAGGTGGTAATTAGCCATAGAACAAGCTGATGATTTTGGTCAATCCCTGTTTGAGCAATTCTCTCTTTTTGTGTTTAATAACCCTAGAGATAATTGTGGGAAACCAGACTAGGACCCAATGCCTAATATGCCTAGAGGGATTTTAAACTGCACCTCAATGATGACCCACACAAGGTTAGAAAGTACATTTGGGGTTACCCTATTTTTTGTATTTTAAGGCTGGAGTGTGCTTTTAGGCAGATACAGACTAATATACTGCAGGGAAATTCTCTGTGAAATGTACATTCTAGGCAAAAACTAAGATTGTTCCTGTGTTGGTAACTAGCCAAAGAGCAAGTTATTATACTATTGTTTGTTTCCTGGTTGAGTACTTTTCTCTTTTTGTGCATGCTGATTATTACCTTTGGGTATAGGTCTACTAAGGGTAATAGTCAAACATGAGACATGGACCCATTGTCCAATATGCCTAGAGGGGTATGATTTAATCTAATTGATTAGGACCATAAAATATAGTGTCCCTAAGAGTGATAGCAGAAAACCTGATGTGTGCCCCATTGCTAAATGAGCCTAGAGGGATATGGCTGCACCTCATTGATAATGTCCACACAAGACTGAAATGTACATTTGGGGTTACCATGTTCTTTATTCAGAGAGGGATTGTGCTTTTTACGCAAGGCTGGACTGGTATGCTACAGATACATTCTGGGCATAGAAGGATGATCATGGGTGGCAACTAGCCATAGAACAAGCTATTATGCATTTGTTTATTCCCTGTTTAAGCTCCTATCTACTTTTGTGTAGGCTTTATACCTTATATGTTTTCATTGATATATTATCAAAAATGTATTAGCTACTATAGTCATGAAACTACAAAAATATCTAATCTGTGCCCCTCAAACTCCAATTATAAATTACATGTAAGCTGCAATTCACAAATATGAGTCAAGATGTAAGCTGCAACCTTTAAAATGTTATCATAAATGTGCCTTTATTTCAACTTAAATATTTAATATGAGTCAATATAAAGTTGTGACTGTGTAGTGTTATTGGAAAGGGTCCAAATATTGAAACTGCCAATCACTAAATGTTTTCTCAAGTGACTCAATACATAAACTGGGTGTCCTATTAAAATAATATCACTAAAATGTTGATATGAGAAATAGGAAGCAAAAAAAAAATTATATTCTAACAGACATTGTGTTGTCCATACATATGGTGATAAAGGACCTGCTCTCATACATGCTAATCCTGAAAATCTGTCTGGTTAGGGGGGCCTGAGAACAGCTTTGAAAACCCCTGCGCTAGAGCTATTAGGTTATTTGTGAATCCTTATTATGTCTGTCTTTGGTCCTTGAGATCAAACCCTTCGGACAGATAGTCATTTTTTTTTATTAAATAATACTTATAAAATGCTAAGCAATGGTGCATGGCCGTTCCTTGTCACACCCTCTGTTATGCTGATATGGATTACTAGGTTTTCTCTGCTGATTTCCACCAGAAGATATTTGAAAAATGTTAATCACATTTTCCAAAGTTCAAGAGGGCTCCTGAAAAAAATAACAGATTTCAGACCTCAAACAGCAGGAAATAGAATAGAAAAATTAAGATTTAAAGAAGCATGTAAATCCCATTTTTCACTGTTCTTTCTAGTAGACTATATTTCAAAATGTGTCATATTATTTTTTTTAACGTTTCTCCATACTCTCAGTATAATAGTTTGTTTTTTTAAGGTTTCTAGATACTTACTATATACAGTACAACGGTGCTCTTAGCCAATGAGCATGAATAATATTGTATCAGTTGAGCACAAATAATATTTCTTGGTTTACTGCCTTGACAATATTTTTCTCAAATATTGTTAAGAGCTTAATTATATTTTCTCATATGTGATATAAAAACCTAACTCAGAACCTGTTGTCAAAAACACATGTATTTTACTGTGATGGGAACAATAGTTCTATTTGTCCACCCTGTCTCAATGCCTGCTTGCTTGTCTATCTATCTATCTATCTATCTATCTATCTATCTATCTATCTGTCTGTCTGTCTGTCTGTCTGTCTATCCAGCCATCCCATCTCTCTCTCACACTCTCTCTCTCTCTGTCTATCTATCTGAAACAGAAACCTAGTACATATATTGCACGTCTGCAATGTGCACTGCAGGCTGCACTCTCTATAAGAGTTTTCTGGAGGTGACAATGTACTCTGCAGGCATAACTCTATAACTGATCACTGGAAGATACAATGTACACTACAGGCAGTACTATCTATAATAGATCACTGGAGGTGACATTGTACACTGCAGAGACATCTCTCTATTATAGATCACTGCAGGTGACAATGTACACTGCATGCAGGACTCTATAACTGATTACTGGAGGTGGCAATGCACACTGCAGGCAGGACTTTCTATAACAAGTCACTGTAGGTGACATTATACACTGAAGACAGGACTCACTGTAGCAGATCCCTGGAGGTGACATTATACACTGCAGACAACAGGACTCTCAATAGCAGATCCCTGGAGGTGTCATTATACACTGAAGACAGGACTCACTATAGCAGATCCCTGGAGGTGACATTATACACTGCAGACAACAGGACTCTCAATAGCAGATCCCTGGAGGTGACATTATTCTCTGCAGACAGGACACTATATAGCAGATCCCTGGAGGTGTCATTATACACTGCAGACAGGACTCTCTATAACAGGTCACTGGAGGTGTCATTATACACTGCAGACAGGACTCCCTATAGTAGATCCCTGGAGGTGACATTATACACTGCAGTCAGGACTCTCTATAACAGGTCACTGGAGGTGGCATTATAAACTGCAGTCAGGACTCTCTATAACAGGTCACTGGAGGTGTCATTATACACTGCAGTCAGGACTCTCTATAACAGGTCACTGGAGGTGACATTATACACTGCAGTCAGGACTCCCTATAGCAGATCCCTGGAGTTGGCACTATACACTGCAGTCAGGACTCTCTATAAAAGGTCACTGGAGGTGACATTATACACTGCAGTCAGGACTATCTATAACAGGTCACTGGAGGTGACATTATACACTGCAGTCAGGACTCCCTATAGCAGATCCCTGGAGTTGGCACTATACACTGCAGTCAGGACTCTCTATAAAAGGTCACTGGAGGTGACATTATACACTGCAGTCAGGACTATCTATAACAGGTCACTGGAGGTGACATTATACACTGCTGGCAGGACTCACTATAGCAGATCCCTAGAGGTGACATTATACACTGTAGACAGGACTCTCTATAACAGATCCCTGGAGGTGACATTATAAACTGCTGGCAGGACTCACTATAGCAGATCCCTAGAGGTGACATTATACACTGTAGACAGGACTCTCTATAACAGATCCCTGGAGGTGACATTATACACTGCAGACAGGACTCCCTATAGCAGATCCCTGAAGTTGACATTATACACTGCAGACAGGACTCTCTATAACATATAACTGGAGATAACAATAGATCATCAGTGATCAAGTGCTAACTCAGCATGAACGCATCTGATGCGGAGGGGCCATGGTCTCCCCATCTTCATTTTTGTTCTTATCTACCTTTGTGTATCCATGTGTTAGATCGATGTATGTTTTTATTATTGGATTAAATCAATTTTCTTGAAGTTTTTGTCTTCTTTGTCATATCAGTATTTTTTTGGAAGTGCCAGGGACTTTGGTATTTACACTGCAGGGATGACGCTATAACTGATCACTCTGTTGATCACTGGAGGTGACAATATACACAGGTAGGCAGGACTCTCTATAACAAATCATGGAGGTGATATTGTACACTGCAGGCAGGACTCTATTACTGATCGCTGGAAGTGACAAAGTACACTGCAGGCAGTACTCTCTATAACTAATCACTGGAGGTGACATTTTACACTGCAGGCAGGACTCTGTTGATCAATGGAGGTGACAATATACACTGCAGGCAGGACTCTCTATAACAGGGGTATCAAGCTCATTGATTAAGGGGCAACTGGCCAAGTGTTTTTCTACCAAGGGGGTCACTTGAACAGAGTGAGTGCTCTGGAGCTGGATATACTAGAAACTGGAAGTGACATTTACCCAAGTAGTAGTGCATGATGGGAGTTATAGCCCTCAATGGACATACACAGTATATATTTTATCTTGTGAGTGTCAAGTTAAGTGATCATTCTGGAACTGAATAAAAAGTGACATTTATCCAAGCAGTGTATAATGGGAGTCTACACTGGACAATGCGTGCTTGTCTTTATATTTATCTTGTGAGTGCCTATATAGAACATCAACTTGGAACTCTTAGAACCCTAAAATAATGATGGGGCCAAATGTATAATCTACTTAATAAACAAGGGAGGGCCAGATTAAACTATCTTGAGGGCTGCATATACTTTGAGACCACTGCTATATAACAAATCATGGAGGTGACATTGTACACTGCAGGCAGGACTCTATAACTGATCGCTGGAAGTGACAATGTACACTGCAGGCAGTATACTCTATAACTGATCACTGGAGGTGACAATGTACACTGCAGGCAGTATTCTGTATAACTGATCACTGGAGGTGACCATGTACACTGCAGGCAGTATTCTCTTTAACTGATCACTGGAGGTGACAATGTACACTGCAGGCAGTTGCAGTATTCTCTATAACTAATCACTGGAGGTGACAATGTACAAGCAGGCAACTGAGAAATTAGGTGTAATATCAAATGTCTCCAGGCCAGCCCTATAACTTCTGTTATTACACCTGTGAGTATGCACATAGGCAGCATAATACAATTACAGATCTCACTGCTATAAACTGAAATGGACTCACTTGCTGTAGCTGAATTCCCAACCCTTGCTGAAACCGAAAGGGAGATAAACAAGCTTTAGGATAGTGAATGTTGCAGAATGTGGGAGGGCTACTGTAAGAGCAGCCCCACCAAGTTTAATACATTGCTGATTTAGCACTACCGTTTAATTTACATTATAATGTATAGGACACTGGCGGTGTATTAGCCTTTTTGCCCTGCCTGCACTGAACCATTAAAGCCACTAGGTGGAGCTACTCTGGATACTAATTATTGGAGAAGAAGGTATGGGAAAACAAAAAGTCAGAATTGCATAATTATCTACAGAAAAGCCTCCACTGCTGTCTGATTTTGACTTTATTGTATTTTAACATATTAAATCTCAAAATAAACAATTATTTTTACATAAAAAGTTACTTTTGTTAAACTAGGACATACAAAAGGACATACAAAAATAGTTAGTAATCAAGTCTTTTGAAACAGCTGAAACTTGCAAATCACTGTCCATTAAAATAATCTAAACTGATTTATTCAACTTCCTCAAACTCAATAGGAGCACAAAAAGGGAAGACCTAAAATAACAGTGGTCCAATAATCTTATAAAATAAAAATGGTTTAAAATCCCTTGTTCCCCTAGGTGCATTACATATAGATAGATAGATGATAGATAGATAGATAGATAGATAGATAGATAGATAGATAGATAGATAGATATTTGGATTGGAAAGAGTAAAAAAAACAAATCTACATATTTAAGGGGTAGTAAAAATGATCTTCTCTGTGATTCCTCAAAAACTATCCAAGGTTCCCATAAGCTAAGTATTGTTTTTTATTTTCAAGTATATCAGTTAATAAGCTAGCCATCTGATAATAATATCTGTTTTTATTTGTAACAACTAAAGTCTTTAAGTATCTAGCAATACATATCCTAACAGCCTTACAATCCCCGGTCTCGTGTGCAATAGCGCTCGTGTGCAATGCTGAATTCCGGTAGCGGAATTCAGCCTGCCAGAGGTGAGCAGCGGCGGGCAGGGGCGTGTATGTGTGCGCCTGTCCGCCGCAGCTTGATAAATCGACCCCTTAGAGTGGGCAACAGAAAATTAACATTTTATTACTTAACTATCCTGCACCCCACTAGGAGTGTAATTTCTGGATTGTATTCAAAGAACTTAACAAACTTCCAGTAACATAAAAATGTCTTTATTTTCCTTGCACTAGCCCTTTACTTTCTAAAAAATAAATTAAAACAAAAGTGTACACAGATATATTTGTCTTTGAAAAGGCTAAAACAGCAAGTCAACAAACATATTGTTATTATTTCACCAAGATAATATAGATCTCTATATGGATGTCTATCCAAGACACTGCAGTGACCTAAAAAAGACCTGATTCGGAAGTCCCGTCTGTTACCCTCTTCATCCTCACACAGCAGGTTGAAACTATAAGATTGTTTTTACAGATGAATACCACCCACCCCCTTGTCAGCAAATCAGAGTCATTGGGTAGCCTGGAATCCACCAGACAAAATGATTCAGGGGACCATATACTCTGAAGCAATTTTCTCTAGCTCTGTGGGGGCTTGTGAGCAGTTATCTCTCACCGAGGGAGTCCAGTCACAATCAATTTTCACTCTATGATCGACAGAGGGGGCAAAGACGTGCAGTGCCTGTCATATCTTCAGCAAGTCACTTGTTCTGCAAGTTTAAATACAGATATTTGAGCACAGTCTGGGAAGTTTTGCTGAACAATTCGAGTTCTCCAAATGTGACTCTTAATATTTAATGGAAAAAAGCAAAAATAAATCTTAATAAAGGGTAATCTTTTAAGAGTCCTTTATATCAAACATCAATGATAAATCATTTCAAATTTGATCTTAAAAGGGACATAAAACAAGTTGGGATAAAGACAAAACATAATAATATGTACTTTAATTAATTTACTTGCATATTCATACTGCAATGCCTCACCATTAACCCTTTTTTAAGTTTCTGAATTGTAAAACTCTAACTCCCGCCACACATTTCCTTTTATGACTGCATCTATATCTATTGTAGCTTTGGTAGAATGCAAACTTTAAAACTCATTATCTGCTGGAGCATAACTAGAAGCAAATAAGCTACTGTGAAGTTGAAATACAATGCCTGATGCTAAACACTGATAAAGGGGGGGGGGGATCAGACTACTCCAGACAGCATGGCTATGTAACTAATTTTGCTTATTTATTAAAATTATTTTAAAATACTTGCCAGCAATTTTTAAGCAATTGTTTAATGCAAACTATTTTTTACTTAATTAGCCCTTTTAGGATATGCACATATCTCAACCTGTTTTATGGCACTTTAAGAGTAATCTATATGCATTTATGCATAATTACATTATAAAAAAAAATACTAATAAATACAATAGATAGTATGTAATATGGAATGAATCCTGTGTTTAAGTAAATACAATGTAGGCTTATTTTAAACGTAACAAATAGCTCAAAAATGATATCATATGTATGAGGAAAAAATTAAAGGGACATGAAACCAATTTACTTTTCAATTTACTTCTATTGTCTAATTTGCTTTGTTCTCTTGGTTAAAAAGCATTCTTAGGTAGGCTCAGGAGCTAACTGCTGATTGATGACTGCACATATGTGCCTTCTTATTGGCTCGCCCAATGTGCTCATCTACCTCCCAGTAATACATTGCTGCTCCTTCAACAATGAATTCCAAGCGAATGCAGCAAATCAGATAATAGACACAAATAAAAAAAAATTGGATTTGATGTCTATTTAAAATGATAAATTATATTTAATTTGCAAAAATACTTTTTACATGAAATTAATATGAAGTTTTTTTGTACAATTAATAATAATGAATAAATTGCTCCTTTGCAAAAAGGACAATTTTGATAGTGGTGGCTATTGAGGGCCAATGACACATTTCAAGAATATATAAACAAGAAGTTGCTATTGTAAGCACAAGGAAAAACTGTAATACATTTTATAACATCATATATAAAGGCAACCAGCAAAAATATTGATTTTAATGTCCCCATTAATCATGTTGATGCAACTGCTTCCTGTTTGGGGCTTCACTTTGGATTGAGTAAAAGCATCAACATTATTAATATTGTTATTATTTTGTAATTTTTTTTAAGCATAACATGAAAACACAATACGTTACAGATGCAGAAGCAGATGAACACCACACTCTTATGAAAACTTATCTAATCGTCAGTTTTTGCTAGGAAATTAAAGATACCAATGTAAAAGATATTAAAGGGACAGTCTAGTCAAATTTAAACTTTCATGATTCAGACAGGGCATGCAATTGTAAACAACTTTCCCAATTTACTTTTATCATCAAATTTGCTTTGTTCTCTTGGTATTCTCTGCTAAAAGTTAAACCTTGGTAGGCTCATATGCTAATTTCTAAGCCCTTTGAGGCCCGCCTCTTATCTCTGTGCATTTTGACATTTTTTCAGAGCTAGATAGTGCTAGTTCACATGTGCCATATAGATAAAGATTGTGCTCACTCCCGTGGAGTTATTTATGAATCAGCACTAATTAGCTAAAATGAAAGTCTGTCAAAGAACTGAGATAAGTGGCAGTGTGCAAAGGCTTAGATACAAGGTACCGCTGCTCCATAACTTGTCTGACTGCTCTGAGGCTGCGGACATCAATCCGCCCGATCCTATACGATTGGGGGCTGATTGACACCCCCTGCTAGTTGGCCTGCAGGGGTCGGCATTGCACAGGCAGTTCACAAGAACTGCTGGTGCAATGATAAATGTAGACAGCGTATGCTGTCGGCATTTATCGATGTGCGGAAAACATGATACGCTACATCGTATCATGTCCGCTCGCACTATAATAAATCGTCCCCATGGTATGCAAAACTGGGGAATGGGTAATAAAGGGATTATCTATCTTTTTAAAAAATAACAATTCTGGAGTAGACTGTCCCTTTAAGCTTTATTTTTATCACTTAAACATTTATTATTAATATTATTATCCTCATCATTTATTTGTAGAGTGCCAATAGATTATTGAAATGTTTTACATATTTTAGCTAAATAAATCCATAAGAAATCAACAAGAAAAAGCTTGCTGCTTTCATTTTTTTTTTTAAAGGGGCAATAAAGTAAAATGTAACTCATAATTACATAGAACATTCAATTTGAAAACCAATTTAATTTTAATTCTATTATCAAATTTGCTTGTTCTCTTGGTACACATTGTTGAAGTGTAATCCTGAGAAGCAGCAAAGCAGTTATTAGGAAACTAGCTGAAAACATGGGGTATATATGTGCAGCCACCAATCAGCAGCTAGCCTCATGCATTGGTACACCTGAGCCCTACCTAGGTATGATTTTCAACAAAGTAAACTAATAGAATGAAGTCAACTTAATAATAGAAGACAATTGTAAAGTTATTTCAAATTGCTGCTCTACTCTGTATCATCAAAGTTAATTCTGAGTTTACAATCCTTTTAAATGACCTTGAAACATCATTATCTGCTTCAATATGCATGAAAAGCTATGTTCATCATGCGCGTTGCGACCTTGTGGGTGCATGACGAGCCTCTTTCATCATGCAAGGGATCGACCATCAAACGCTGTTTCTGGTGATCCCCCACACTATAGGCTGGTGATCGTTGTGGCCTAGTGGGTGGCACTACCAACCTTTCATGAGTTTTAGTGATGTCACTAGGTATGCACTGGTGAACATCACATAAGCGGCAGCATGAGGAAGCTTACAGTAGCTGCAAGGGAGCTGGACGACGGAGGTTCTTCAAAGCCCCCAATCTTAGCTCTCTTAGCAGCTACAAACCAACAGATTCCGCATTTGAAAGAGAATCACCTGGGGTCTTAGTAGCACATATTACAAATAAATTAAAATAAAATACATGGGGATTTGCTTGGGAATAGGGATATTATGGCCTAGATTACGAGTGGAGTGCAAAATTGTGCGATATTTGTGCTCCCACTCAGTAATACCAGCGCACGCAAATGTGCGCTGGTATTACAAGCTAAGCGCAATTGCCTGGAAGCATTGCGCTCATGAGAGCCTCCAATGGGAGCCTAATTCTGATACACATATTAAAACATTAAATATGTATATAAGCATATACATATACTGTATATTTACAGTGTTTAAACAGAGTCCCCATGGACCGCTATGTAAAGGCACATTTCAGAGCCGTTTTACACTTTATTTTGTGGGCGATTGAGGGAACATTTTTTATTAACTAAAGGTCTGACCCTCTCGTTAATTGCACTTACCACAAAGTGCTACTGCGGTCATTTAAAGTGTGCTGTAAATGGGCAATTTTGCCCCTTTGTGGGCACATGTTAAAATAGCACTTCACTTGTAATCTAGCCCTATATGTGCCAATAAAGAAGAAATCTGGGTATTGTCTAGGAACCCCCAATAAAGTCTTATTTTCTAGTAGTCAAGTTCCTCTCTTTAAAAAAATATGAATTTTGTCCTGTAAAGTCAGGTTGTCACTGTGGTAACAGTGAACACCTTGCAGGGAATAAAATATTTTTATTTCTGTATGCTTAATATAACCCTGGCAAAAACAGTAAACAAATTTGTATTTTTGCTTAGATTATAGTAAATAATATTAAAAAAGGCAAAGTGACCACTGCTGTTACTGCGATCCCCTTACTAAATAGTCATCAAGGGTACCCACATGTGAAATAGGCTGCCCTTGATGACAATTTAGTAAGGTAGATCGCAGTAACAGCAGTGGTCACTTTGCCATTTTAAATTTCATTTACTAGAATCTATGCAAAAATATACGTGTTTTTTTTTAAAGTTTTCGCCGCAGCTATCTCACATGCTATGAAATATAAATATATTAATTGTATATTGTGAATCTACTGGGCCTCCTGAAAAAAAAACAATATTAATTTGTGTGGGGTCGCTCACTTAAATTTGACTTACCATAGTTTTAATGTAGGTAGTAAAAAAAGCTCTGGGGTGGTAAAAAAGCTTTGCAGAAAAATGGTTTTAAAGGGACAGTCAACACCCAGAATTTTTGTTGTTTTAAAAAGAAAGATAATCCCTTTATTACCCATTTCCCCAGTTTTGCATAACCAACACAGTTATAATAATACACGTTTTACCTCTGTAATTATTCTTGTATCTAAGCCTCTGCTGACTGCCCCCTTATTTCAGTTCTTTTGACAGACATGCAGTTTAGCCAATCAGTGCTCACTCCTAGGTCACTTTACGTGCAATGAGCTCAATGTTATCTATATGAAACATGTGAACTAATGCCCTCTAGTGGTCAAAATGTAATTCAGATTAGAGGCAGTCTTCAAGGTCTAGAAAATTAGCATATGAACCTCCTAGGTTTAGCTTTCAACTAAGAATAATCAAGAGAACAAAGCAAAATTGGTGATAAAAGTAAACTGGGAAGTTGTCTAAAATTGCATGCCCTATTTAAATCATGAAAGTTTTTTTGGACTTGAATGTCCCTTTAAATATGTCTAGGATTTGCATACACTGAAAAGTGCATATTTCTAAACATTTCACAAATCCATTCCAGTACTGGGAGGCTTAGAATGATTTAGAAAGGTCTAAGGATGTAGTTGTGGTAATTTTATGGCAGAGTCATAGGTGTTCCGTCTGTGGTATAGGGCAGAGTGTAGTTAGGATTGGGGCTATCAAGGGTCGGTCTCTTGGTTCTGCAGTGTGGTTAGGAGGTCCCTCAAGCTGGGACGTTTCTAAGGCACAGAGATCTGTGAGAGGGACAGCCAGGCAGAACTTCCAAACCTTGCCAATCACATGCAGTTTAATAGCAAATAGATTGTATTTAGAAGCTAAATATTAAGTATTCCATTATGCACTAGCTGGACAGGAAAGCATGTGCATCAGTGGCATCTACATGAGGCCAGGGGGCACTAGGGGTCTGACCATCCCATATGCCCCCAACTGTAACCTTCCCGCCTACTTTTCCCACCACCAGCATCATATGCTCCACTGGCCTGGCCCAAGCCCAGCCCCTCCCAGCACCTCTCACTAAATGCCCCATCTGCGTTCCCATTCCAACTCAGCATGCGGAACACCCAGCCCCGACCCTTCCAATGCAGACCTGACCACAACCTCAGAAATGCCCCCCTATGTAACTTCAAATTACAAATTTTATTGAAATAGTATGGATTTAAAGTACCATAAAACATTGTGTTATGTGCATATTATAAAAGTGTTAAGTGAGGTAAAACAGTGGTGTTAAAAAAAAATGTAAAAAAAAAGCTTATACGTATTTTAATAAAATTTCCAAAAAATCTGCAACTTTAGTGCTGCCAAGTGTAGCTTGCTCCACCTCCCTTATCAGGTGTCTTACTCCATACCTTGAGGTATCATGTAACAAAGTGTGCACGTGAAGATAATTACTTATGTAATTGAGGGGGGGGGGGTTAAGGAGGCACATCAGATACTGCTATTGTTTGTTGCAAAGAGGCTTGCTTGTTTCCATGGCGTTAATGCCACATGCTTTGTGAAAGCTTCAGCATTATACTGTGCACTGCTTTAGTCAAGTGTCATGTGGCTGTGCCTCCTACCTTGCATGGGCACGAGTGCATTCTGCCATAGTTATGGCCTGGATAGCACATTCAATATATGGAAATTCCCAGGGGGGAGCTTGCTGCAAACAAAACTATGGCTGAATTAAAGGATTTAATGAGGGTTAAAAAAGAAACCGTTTTGCAGGTAAGCTTCGGCTGCATTATATAAATTTAGAAACTTATTTTAGTTCACATTGTTTTATGTCCCTATAAAGGGACACAAAGAATCAACAAAAAAAAAAAGTTCAAATGTGCTACAGCACCATTGCTTGCAGATAATATTGCCTAGATTTAGAGTTTTGCGGCCAAAGGGGTGCATTAGCTACATGTGTTTTTTTTCCCCCGCACCTTTTAAATAACGCTGGTATTTATAGTTCTCTGAAGGGCTGCATTAGGCTCCAAAAAGGGAGCATACAGGCATATTTACAGCCACTTCAACTCTCAATACCAGCGTTGCTTACGGTAGAGGCTAGCTTGAAAAACGTGTTCGTGCACGATTCCCCCATAGGAAACAATGGGGCAGTTTGGGCAGAAAAAAAACCTAACACCTGCAAAAAAGCAGTGTTAAGCTCCCAAAGCAGCCCCATTGTTTACTATGGGGAAACACTTTCTAAGTCTGCACCTAACACCCTAACATGTACCCCGAGTCTAAACACCCCTCACCTTACATTTATTAACCCCTAATCTGCCGCCCCCGCTATCGCTGACCCCTGCATTTTATTATTAACCCCTAATCTGCCGCTCTGGACACCGCCACAACCTACATTATACCTATGTACCCCTAATCTGCTGCCCACAACATCGCCAACACCTATATTATATTTATTAACCTTTAATCTGCCCCCCCCAACGTCGCCGCTACCTTACATACACTTATTAACCCCTAATCTGCCGACTGAACCTCGCTGCCGCTATAATAAATGTATTAACCCCTAAACCGCCGCACTCCTGCCTCAAAAACCCTATAATAAATTGTATTAACCCCTAATCTGCCCTCCCTAACATCGCCAACACCTAACTTCAAGTATTAACCCCAAATTTGCCGACCGGAACTTGCCGCTACTATAATAAATGTATTAACCCCTAAAGCTAAGTCTAACCCTAACCCTAACACCCCCCTAAGTTAAATATAATTTTATTCTAACAAAATAAATTAACTCTTAATAAATAAAGTATTCCTATTTAAAGCTAAATACTTACCTGTAAAATAAACCCTAATATAGCTACAATATAACGAATAATTATATTGTAGCTATTTTAGGATTTATATTTATTTTACAGGCAACTTTGTATCTATTTTAAATAGGTACAATAGCTATTAAATAGCTATTTACTATTTAATAGCTACCTAGTTAAAATAATTTCAAAATTACCTGTAAAATAAATCCTAACGTAAATTACAATTAAACCTAACACTACACTATCAATAAATAAATTAAATCAATTAACTACAAGTACCTACAATTAAATAAACTAAACTATATTACAAAAAAAAACCACTAAATTACAAAAAAAAAAGATTACAAGAATTTTAAGCTAATTACACCTACTCTAAGCCCCCTAATAAAATAACAAAGCCCCCCAAAATAAAAAAATTCCCTACCCTAATCTAAATTAAAATAGTTAACAGCTCTATTACCTTACCAGCCCTTAAAAGGGCTTTTTTGCGGGGCATGCCCCAAAGAAATCAGCTCTTTTGCCTGTAGAAAAAACACAATACCACCCCCCAACATTACAACCCACCACCCACATACCCCTACTCTAACCCAAACCCCCCTTAAATAAACCTAACACTACCCCCCTGAAGATCTCTCTACCTTGAGTCGTCTTCACTCAGCGAAGCAGCGATGGACCAAAAGAAGACATCCGGAGCGGCAGAAGTCTTCATCCTATCCGGGCAGAAGAGGACATCCGGACCGGCAAACATCTTCACCCAAGCGGCATCTTCTATCTTCATCCATCCGACGAGGAGCGGCTCCATCTTCAAGACCTCCGGCGCGGAACATCCTCTTCTCCCGACGACTAGGCGATGAATGAAGGTTCCTTTAAGTGACGTCATCCAAGATGGCATCCCTCGAATTCCGATAGGCTGATAGGATTCTATCAGCCAATCGGAATTAAGGTAGGAAAAATCTGATTGGCTAATTGAATCAGCCAATCAGATTCAAGTTCAATCCGATTGGCTGATCCAATCAGCCAATCAGATTGAGCTCGCATTCTATTGGCTGTTCCGATTGAATATGAATCTGATTGGCTGATTCAATCAGCCAATCAGATTTTTCTTACCTTAATTCCGATTGGCTGATAGAATCCTATCAGCCAATCGGAATTCGAGGGACGCCATCTTGGATGATGTCACTTAAAGAAACCTTCATTCGTCGTCTGGAGAAGAGGATGTTCCGCGCCGGAGGTCTTGAAGATTGAGCCACTCCTCGTCGGATGGATGAAGATAGAAGATGCCGCTTGGATGAAGATGTTTGCCGGTCCGGATGTCCTCTTCTGCCCGGATAGGATGAAGACTTCTGCCGCTCCGGATGTCTTCTTTTGGTCCATCGCTGCTCGGCTGAGTGAAGACGACTCAAGGTAGGGAGATCTTCAGGTGGGTAGTGTTAGGTTTATTTAAGGGGGGGTTTGGGTTAGAGTAGGGGCATGTGGGTGGTGGGTTGTAATGTTGGGGGTGGTATTGTGTTTTTTCAAAAGAGCTGATTTCTTTGGGGCATGCCCCGCAAAAAACCCTTTTAAGGGCTGGTAATGTAATAGAGCTGTTAACTATTTTAATTTAGATTAGGGTAGGGAATTTTTTTATTTTGGGGGGCTTTGTTATTTTATTAGGGGGCTTAGAGTAGGTGTAATTAGCTTAAAATTCTTGTAATCTTTTTTTATTTTTTAGTGTTTGTTTTTTTGTAATTTAGTTTAGTTTATTTAATTGTAGGTACTTGTAGTTAATTGATTTAATTTATTTATTGATAGTGTAGTGTTAGGTTTAATTGTAACTTAGATTAGGATTTATTTTACAGGTAATTTTTGTAATTATTTTAACTCGGTAGCTATTAAATAGTAAATAACTATTTAATAGCTATTGTACCTATTTAAAATAGATACAAAGTTGCCTGTAAAATAAATATAAATCCTAAAATAGCTACAATATAATTATTCGTTATATTGTAGCTATATTAGGGTTTGTTTTACAGGTAAGTATTTAGCTTTAAATAGGAATACTTTATTTAATAAGAGTTAATTTATTTAGTTAGAATAAAATTATATTTAATTTAGGGGGGGTGTTAGGGTTAGGGGTTAGACTTAGCTTTAGTGGTTAATACATTTATTATAGTAGCGGCGAGGTCCGGTCGTCAGATTAGGGGTTAATACTTGAAGTTAGGTGTCGGCGATGTTAGGGAGGGCAGATTAGGGGTTAATACAATTTATTATAGGGTTTTTGAGGTGGGAGTGCGGCGGTTTAAGGGTTAATACATTTATTAGAATAGCGTCGAGGTCCGGTCAGCAGATTAGGGTTAATAAGTGTAGGTAGGTAGCGGCGACGTTGGGCGTGGCAGATTAGGGGTTAATAAATATTATGTAGGTGTCGGCGATGTTAGGGGCAGCAGATTAGGGGTACATAGGGATAATGTAGGTGGCGGCGGTGTGCGGTCGGCAGATTAGGGGTTAAAAAATTTTATTAGAGTGGCGGCGATGTGGGGGGGCCTCGGTTTAGGGGTACATAGGTAGTTTATGGGTGTTAGTGTACTTTAGAGCACAGTAGTTAAGAGCTTTATAAACTGGCGTTAGCCCATAAAGCTCTTAACTCCTGACTTTTTTCTGCGGCTGGAGTCTTGTCGGTAGAGGGTCTACCGCTCACTTCAGCCAAGACTCTAAATACCGGCGTTAGGAAGATCCCATTGAAAAGATAGGATACGTAATTGGCGTAAGGGGATCTGCGGTATGGAAAAGTTGCGGCTTGGAAGTAAGCGTTAGACCCTTTCCTGACTGACTCTAAATACCAGCGGGCGGTAAAAAGCAGCGTTAGGACCCCTTAACGCTGCTTTTGATGGCTAACGCAGAACTCTAAATCTAGGCATATGTGTTTAACCACAGCAAAGGGATTAAACAGATAGTTAAAGTCAGTACCTAGACTGGTAATATACTAAGCTGAGCACAGAATGTGATTGACAGCTACACAAATATGCTGCACCTAATTTGAATGTATATAAATATCTGCAACTAACAAGGAAATAATATTTTTAACTATTAACACATTAAATTATTGATCTTTTATGTCCCAATAATGTCACTTTAAACAAGGCAATTATTAGAAAAATATTTGGTGTAAAGTGCTGCAGAGATAGTGTTACGTTTATCCTTTCAAAATTTTCAAAGAATAATAATCAAACATAAACCCAGTCATTTTATTAAGGAATATGTCCCTCTATCTTTTTAGCAAATATATGAAAAAAAACATCTGTCTATATGGTAATGTATTAAATACAATACATAGTTCAACTTTGTAAGAAGATAAAACAAAAATATAGTCCATTTGTGACATAAAAATAATCTTAGTCATATAAACATTGAGGTGTATTTTACTGTGTATTTAATTGCCCACCAACTAAAAAATACATCAATTGTGTGTTTGATTAATAGAACAGAGAAAAAAAACATTTCCCCACTTACCTGCTTTTTATGAGCGCTTATTTTATTGTGAATGTTAGAAGCCTGACTTTGACTCTTTTAGTAAAAACACGTCAATGTGACATTCAAAACTTAAATGCTGTTTATAAGAGAGGTCTAAAGGCTATTGTCGAGTATGTTAAGTATTATCAAGTACAATGCGGAAATCATGAAAAATACTTAAATTCTATTAATATAGACACCTCTTAAAATGTTTTGGTCATTTTATTTAAAGGGACAGTCAACACCAGAATTTTTGTTGTTTTAAAAGAAAGATAATCCCTTTACCCATTCCCCAGTTTTGCATAACCAACACGGTTATATTATTATACTTTTTACCTCTGTGAATAACTTGTATCTAAGCATCTTCTGACCGCCCCCTGATCACATGACATTTTATTTATTATCTATTGACTTTCATTTTAGTCAATTAGTGCAGTGTCTGCCACAATCCACGGGCGTGAGCATAATGTTATCTATATTGCTCACATAAACTAGCTCTCCTCTGTTGTGAAAAGCAAATACAAATACGTGATAAGAGGCGGCCTTCAAGGGCTTAGAAATTATTATAAGAGTCTCCCTAGGTTTAGCTTTATACTAAGAATACCAAGAGAACAAAGCAAAATTGGTGACAAATGTAAATTGGAAAGTTGTTTAAAATTTTATGCCCTATTTTAAGCATGGAAGTTTTTTTGGACTTGCCTGTCCCTTTAAGCCTTAAATTAGAATTTATCTCTGAAAAAAAGTTCCAAAAAAAAAAAAGATGAATAAGTATAGTAAAAAGTTTTAAAGGGCCATTATTGTAAAAAAGACTCAGTTGTTTGACTACCACTGCTGAATGGATACCCAGCAGTTTCTACTCAGGACCAGAAGTTCTCTGCAGTTCCCAAGCTGTACTTTAACTATGTATTTAACCGATTTGCGGGGGGGGGTAAACACATAGCATTGCAGGATCACTAGCATTAAAATGACATGCTCCAATGTAAATTTTCTCCTATAATGGCCCTTAAATCCAATGCAACATTATCATATAATAAAGGGACATAATGAATGCTACCCATTTTTAAGTTCAGATAGCTTTGCGGATCTAGTACTTTTAGACTTATTCCCCCCATTGTGGATATCCAATTATAGAGAAGTGTAGATAAAGCATATATTTACACAGAAACACAAGGTTTAAAAAGGAAACTCGTGCTCCCCGAGAGGGGAAATGTAAGTGTTAGTCTTGGTTCAGGTGTTAAGGTCCTATGGACCTCTAGGATTCAAATTGGAGTGGGGTCCAGGGATAGGCACATACAAAGGCTGTGGTGGACATTTTCCAAAGTACAGACCTTAGTGAAGGACACCAAGGTACATTTGAAATTAAAAACATTATTTTATAGTACTTGGTGTTATTATACAGGGAGTGCAGAATTATTAGGCAAGTTGTATTTTTGAGGATTAATTTTATTATTGAACAACAACCATGTTCTCAATGAACCCAAAAAACTCATTAATATCAAAGCTGAATATTTTTGGAAGTAGTTTTTAGTTTGTTTTTAGTTTTAGCTATTTTAGGGGGATATCTGTGTGTGCAGGTGACTATTACTGTGCATAATTATTAGGCAACTTAACAAAAAACAAATATATACCCATTTCAAATTATTTATTTTTACCAGTGAAACCAATATAACATCTCAACATTCACAAATATACATTTCTGACATTCAAAAACAAAACAAAAACAAATCAGTGACCAATATAGCCACCTTTCTTTGCAAGGACACTCAAAAGCCTGCCATCCATGGATTCTGTCAGTGTTTTGATCTGTTCACCATCAACATTGCGTGCAGCAGCAACCACAGCCTCCCAGACACTGTTCAGAGAGGTGTACTGTTTTCCCTCCTTGTAAATCTCACATTTGCTGATGGACCACAGGTTCTCAATGGGGGTTCAGATCAGGTGAACAAGGAGGCCATGTCATTAGATTTTCTTCTTTTATTCCCTTTCTTGCCAGCCACGCTGTGGAGTACTTGGACGCGTGTGATGGAGCATTGTCCTGCATGAAAATCATGTTTTTCTTGAAGGATGCTGACTTCTTCCTGTACCACTGCTTGAAGAAGGTGTCTTCCAGAGACTGACAGTAGGACTGGGAGTTGAGCTTGACTCCATCCTCAACCCGAAAAGGCCCCACAAGCTCATCTTTGATGATACCAGCCCAAACCAGTACTCCACCTCCACCTTGCTGGCGTCTGAGTCGGACTGGAGCTCTCTGCCCTTTACCAATCCAGCCACGGGCCCATCCATCTGGCCCATCAAGACTCACTCTCATTTCATCAGTCCATAAAACCTTAGAAAAATCAGTCTTAAGATATTTCTTGGCCCAGTCTTGACATTTCAGCTTGTGTGTCTTGTTCAGTAGTGGTCGTCTTTCAGCCTTTCTTACCTTGGCCATGTCTCTGAGTATTGCACACCTTGTGCTTTTGGGCACTCCAGTGATGTTGCAGCTCTGAAATATGGCCAAACTGGTGGCAAGTGGCATCTTGGCAGCTGCACGCTTGACTTTTCTCAGTTCATGGGCAGTTTATTTTGCGCCTTGGTTTTTTCCAAACGCTTCTTGCGACCCTTTTGACTATTTTGAATGAAACGCTTGATTGTTCGATGATCACGCTTCAGAAGCTTTGCAATTTTAAGAGTGCTGCATCCCTCTGCAAGATATCTCACTATTTTTGACTTTTCTGAGCCTGTCAAGTCCTTATTTTGACCCATTTTGCCAAAGGAAAGGAAGTTGCCTAATAATTATGCACACCTGATATAGGGTGTTGATGTCATTAGACCACACCCCTTCTCATTACAGAGATGCACATCACCTAATATGCTTAATTGGTAGTAGGCTTTCGAGCCTATACAGCTTGGAGTAAGACAACATGCATAAAGAGGATGATGTGGTCAAAATAGTAATTTGCCTAATAATTCTGCACTCCCTGTACTGATGCAGATACCACTTATCCTATAACCAGCCCTCCTCTGGATATACCCATGAGCCAGTGTCACTACTGTGTCATTATATAGTGCTTGGTGTTATTATACTGATGCAGATACCACTGATCCTATAACCAGCCCTCCTCTTGCTATACCCATGAGCCAGTGTCACTACTGTGTCATTATATAGCGCTGAGTGTTATTATACTGATGCAGATACAACTTATCCTATAATCAGCCCTCCTCTGGATATACCCATGAGCCAGTATCGCTACTGTGTCATTATATAGTGCTGGGTGTTATTATACTGATGCAGATACCACTGATCCTATAACCAGCCCTCCTCTGGCTATAGCCATGTGCCAGTGTCACTACTGTGTCATTATATAGTGCTTGGTGTTATTATACTGATGCAGATACCACTGATCCTATAACCAGCCCTCCTTTGGCTATAGCCATGTGCCAGTGTCACTGCTGTGTCATTATATAGTGCTTGGTGTTATTATACTGATGCAAATACCACTGATTCTATAACCAGCCCTCCTCTGGCTATAGCCATGTGCCAGTGTCACTACTGTGTCATTATATAGTGCTTGGTGTTATTATACTGATGCAGATACCACTGATCCTATACCTAGCCCTCCTCTTGCTATACCCATGAGCCAGTGTCACTACTGTGTCATTATATAGTGCTGGGAGTTATTATACTGATGCAGATACCACTGATCCTATAACCAGCCCTCCTCTGGCTATACCCATGTGCCAGTGTCACTACTGTGTCTTTGTATAGTGCTTGGTGTTATTATACTGATGCAGATACCACTGATTCTATATTTGCCCTCCACTGGCTATACCCATGAGCCAGTGTCACTACTGTGTCTTTGTATAGTGCTTGGTGTTATTATACTGATGCAGATAGCACTGATTCTATAACCAGTCCTCCTCTGGCTATACCCATGTGCCAGTGTCACTAATGTGTCATTATATAGTGCTGGATGTTATTATACTGATGCAGATACCACTGATCCTATAACCAGCCCTCCTTTGGCTATAGCCATGTGCCAGTGTCACTGCTGTGTCATTATATAGTGCTTGGTGTTATTATACTGATGCAAATACCACTGATTCTATTACCAGCCCTCCTCTGGCTATAGCCATGTGCCAGTGTCACTACTGTGTCATTATATAGTGCTGGGTGTTATTATACTGATGCAGATACCACTGATCCTATACCTAGCCCTCCTCTTGCTATACCCATGAGCCAGTGTCACTACTGTGTCATTATATAGTGCTTGGTGTTATTGATGCAGATACCACTAACCCTATAACCAGCCCTCTTCTGGCTATACCCATGAGCCAGTGTCACTACTGTGTCATTATATAGTGCTGGGAGTTATTATACTGATGCAGATACCACTGATCCTATAACCAGCCCTCCTCTGGCTATACCCATGTGCCAGTGTCACTACTGTGTCTTTGTATAGAGCTGGGTGTTATTATACTGATGCAGATACCACTGATCCTATAACCAGCCCTCCTCTGGCTATACCCATGTGCCAGTGTCACTACTGTGTCTTTGTATAGTGCTTGGTATTATTATACTGATGCAGATACCACTGATTCTATATTTGCCCTCCACTGGCTAAACCCATGAGCCAGTGTCACTACTGACTCTTTGTATAGTGCTTGGTGTTATTATACTGATGCAGATACCACTGATTCTATATTTGCCCTCCACTGGCTAAACCCATGAGCCAGTGTCACTACTGTGTCATTATATAGCGCTGGGTGTAATTATACTGAGGCAGATACCACTGATCCTATAACCAGCCCTCCTCTGGCTATACCCATGTGCCAGTGTCACTACTGTGTCATTATATAGCGCTGGTGTAATTATACTAAGGCAGATACCACTGATTCTATAACCAGCCCTCCTCTGGCTATACCCATGTGCCAGTGTCACTACTGACTGTGTCTTTGTATATTGATTGGTGTTATTATACTGAGGCAGATACCACTGATTCTATATTTGCCCTCCTTTGGCTATACCCATGAGCCAGTGTCACTACTGACTCTTTGTATAGTGTTTTGGGTTATTATACTGATGCAGATACCACTGATCCTATAACCAGCCTTCCTCTGGCTATACCCATGTGCCAGTGTCACTACTGTGTCATTATATAGTGTTGGGTGTTATTATATTGATGCAGATACCACTGACCTTATAACCAGCCCTCCTCTGGCTATACCCATGTGCCAGTGTCACCACTTTCTCATTATATAGTGCTGGGTGTTATTATACTGATGCAGATACCACTGACCCTATAACCAGTCCTTGTCTGGCTATACTCATGTGCCAGTGTCACTACTGTGTCATTATATAGTGCTGGGTGTTATTATACTGATGCAGATACCACTGATCCTATAACCAGCCCTCCTCTGGCTATAAGCATGTGCCAGTGTCATTACTGTGTCATTATATAGCGCTTGGTGTTATTATACTGATGCAGATACCACTGACCCTATAACCAGCCTTCCTCTGACTATACACATATGCCAGTGTCACTACTGTGTCATTATATAGTGCTTGGTGTTATTATACTGATGCAGATACCACTGATCCTATAACCAGCCCTCCTCTGGCTATACCCATGTGCCAGTCTCACTACTGTGTCATTATATAGTGCTGGGTGTTATTATACTGATGCAGATACCACTGATCCTATAACCAACCCTCCTCTGGCTATACGCATGTGCCAGTGTCACTACTGTGTCATTATATAGTGTTGGGTGTTATTATACTGACACAGATACCACTGATTCTATAACCAGCCCTCCTCTGGCTATACCCATGTGCCAGTGTCACTACTGTGTCATTATATAGTGTTGGGTGTTATTATACTGATGCAGATACCACTGATCCTATAACCAACCCTCCTCTGGCTATACGCATGTGCCAGTGTCATTACTGTGTCATTATATAGTGTTGGGTGTTATTATACTGACACAGATACCACTGATTCTATAACCAGCCCTCCTCTGGCTATACCCATGTGCCAGTGTCACTACTGTGTCATTATATAGTGTTGGGTGTTATTATATTGATGCAGATACCACTGACCCTATAACCAGCCCTCCTCTGGCTATACCCATGAGCCAGTGTCACTACTGTGTCATTATATAGTGCTTGGTGTTATTATACTGATGCAGATACCACTGATCCTATAACCAGCCCTCCTCTTGCTATACCCATGAGCCAGTGTCACTACTGTGTCATTATATAGCGCTGAGTGTTATTATACTGATGCAGATACAACTTATCCTATAATCAGCCCTCCTCTGGATATACCCATGAGCCAGTGTCGCTACTGTGTCATTATATAGTGCTGGGTGTTATTATACTGATGCAGATACCACTGATCCTATAACCAGCCCTCCTCTGGCTATAGCCATGTGCCAGTGTCACTACTGTGTCATTATATAGTGCTTGGTGTTATTATACTGATGCAGATACCACTGATCCTATAACCAGCCCTCCTTTGGCTATAGCCATGTGCCAGTGTCACTGCTGTGTCATTATATAGTGCTTGGTGTTATTATACTGATGCAAATACCACTGATTCTATAACCAGCCCTCCTCTGGCTATAGCCATGTGCCAGTGTCACTACTGTTTCATTATATAGTGCTTGGTGTTATTATACTGATGCAGATACCACTGATCCTATACCTAGCCCTCCTCTTGCTATACCCATGAGCCAGTGTCACTACTGTGTCATTATATAGTGCTGGGAGTTATTATACTGATGCAAATACCACTGATCCTATAACCAGCCCTCCTCTGGCTATACCCATGTGCCAGTGTCACTACTGTGTCTTTGTATAGTGCTTGGTGTTATTATACTGATGCAGATACCACTGATTCTATATTTGCCCTCCACTGGCTATACCCATGAGCCAGTGTCACTACTGTGTCTTTGTATAGTGCTTGGTGTTATTATACTGATGCAGATAGCACTGATTCTATAACCAGCCCTCCTCTGGCTATACCCATGTGCCAGTGTCACTAATGTGTCATTATATAGTGCTGGATGTTATTATACTGATGCAGATACCACTGATCCTATAACCAGCCCTCCTTTGGCTATAGCCATGTGCCAGTGTCACTGCTGTGTCATTATATAGTGCTTGGTGTTATTATACTGATGCAAATACCACTGATTCTATTAATAGCCCTCCTCTGGCTATAGCCATGTGCCAGTGTCACTACTGTGTCATTATATAGTGCTGGGTGTTATTATACTGATGCAGATACCACTGATCCTATACCTAGCCCTCCTCTTGCTATACCCATGAGCCAGTGTCACTACTGTGTCATTATATAGTGCTTGGTGTTATTGATGCAGATACCACTAACCCTATAACCAGCCCTCTTCTGGCTATACCCATGAGCCAGTGTCACTACTGTGTCATTATATAGTGCTGGGAGTTATTATACTGATGCAGATACCACTGATCCTATAACCAGCCCTCCTCTGGCTATACCCATGTGCCAGTGTCACTACTGTGTCTTTGTATAGAGCTGGGTGTTATTATACTGATGCAGATACCACTGATCCTATAACCAGCCCTCCTCTGGCTATACCCATGTGCCAGTGTCACTACTGTGTCTTTGTATAGTGCTTGGTATTATTATACTGATGCAGATACCACTGATTCTATATTTGCCCTCCACTGGCTAAACCCATGAGCCAGTGTCACTACTGACTCTTTGTATAGTGCTTGGTTTTATTATACTGATGCAGATACCACTGATTCTATATTTGCCCTCCACTGGCTAAACCCATGAGCCAGTGTCACTACTGTGTCATTATATAGCGCTGGGTGTAATTATACTGAGGCAGATACCACTGATCCTATAACCAGCCCTCCTCTGGCTATACCCATGTGCCAGTGTCACTACTGTGTCATTATATAGCACTGGGTGTAATTATACTAAGGCAGATACCACTGATTCTATAACCAGCCCTCCTCTGGCTATACCCATGTGCCAGTGTCACTACTGACTGTGTCTTTGTATATTGATTGGTGTTATTATACTGAGGCAGATACCACTGATTCTATATTTGCCCTCCTTTGGCTATACCCATGAGCCAGTGTCACTACTGACTCTTTGTATAGTGCTTTGGGTTATTATACTGATGCAGATACCACTGATCCTATAACCAGCCTTCCTCTGGCTATACCCATGTGCCAGTGTCACTACTGTGTCATTATATAGTGTTGGGTGTTATTATATTGATGCAGATACCACTGACCCTATAACCAGCCCTCCTCTGGCTATACCCATGTGCCAGTGTCACCACTTTGTCATTATATAGTGCTGGGTGTTATTATACTGATGCAGATACCACTGACCCTATAACCAGTCCTTGTCTGGCTATACTCATGTGCCAGTGTCACTACTGTGTCATTATATAGTGCTGGGTGTTATTATACTGATGCAGATACCACTGATCCTATAACCAGCCCTCCTCTGGCTATAAGCATGTGCCAGTGTCATTACTGTGTCATTATATAGCGCTTGGCGTTATTATACTGATGCAGATACCAATGACCCTATAACCAGCCTTCCTCTGACTATACACATATGCCAGTGTCACTACTGTGTCATTATATAGTGCTTGGTGTTATTATACTGATGCAGATACCACTGATCCTATAACCAGCCCTCCTCTGGCTATACCCATGTGCCAGTCTCACTACTGTGTCATTATATAGTGCTGGGTGTTATTATACTGATGCAGATACCACTGATTCTATAACCAGCCCTCCTCTGGCTATACCCATGTGCCAGTGTCACTACTGTGTCATTATATAGTGTTGGGTGTTATTATACTGATGCAGATACCACTGATCCTATAACCAACCCTCCTCTGGCTATACGCATGTGCCAGTGTCATTACTGTGTCATTATATAGTGTTGGGTGTTATTATACTGACGCAGATACCACTGATTCTATAACCAGCCCTCCTCTGGCTATACCCATGTGCCAGTGTCACTACTGTGTCATTATATAGTGTTGGGTGTTATTATATTGATGCAGATACCACTGACCCTATAACCAGCCCTCCTCTGGCTATACCCATGAGCCAGTGTCACTACTGTGTCTTTGTATAGTGCTGAGTGTTATTATACTGATGCAGATACCACTGATTCTATAACCAGCCCTCCTCTGGCTATACCCATGTGCCAGTGTCACTACTGTGTCATTATATAGTGTTGGGTGTAATTATATTGATGCAGATACCACTGACCCTATAACCAGCCCTCCTCTGGCTATACCCATATGCCAGTGTCACCACTTTGTCATTATATAGTGCTGGGTGTTATTATACTGATGCAGATACCACTGACCCTATAACCAGTCCTTGTCTGGCTATACTCATGTGCCAGTGTCACTACTGTGTCATTATATAGTGCTGGGTGTTATTATACTGACACAGATACCACTGATCCTATAACCAGCCCTCCTCTGGCTATACGCATGTGCTGGTGTCATTACTGTGTCATTATATAGTGTTGGGTGTTATTATACTGACACAGATACCACTGATCCTATAACCAGCCCTCCTCTGGCTATACCCATGTGCCAGTGTCACTACTGTGTCTTTGTATAGTACTTGGTGTTATTATACTGATGCTAATACCACTGATTCTATAATCAGCCCTCCTCTGGCTATACGCATGAGCCAGTGTCATTACTGTGTCATTATATAGTGTTGGGTGTTATTATACTGATGCAGATACCACTGATCCTATAACCAGCCCTCCACTGGCTATACCCATGTGCCAGTGTCACTACTGTGTCATTATATAGTGTTGGGTGTTATTATACTGATGCAGATACCACTGATCCTATAACCAGCCCTCCTCTGGCTATACGCATGTGCCAGTGTCATTACTGTGTCATTATATAGCGCTGGGTGTTATTATACTGACGCAGATACCACTGATTCTATAACCAGCCCTCTTCTGGCTATACCCATGTGCCAGTGTCACTACTGTGTCATTATATAGTGTTGGGTGTAATTATATTGATGCAGATACCACTGACCCTATAACCAGCCCTCCTCTGGCTATACCCATATGCCAGTGTCACCACTTTGTCATTATATAGTGCTGGGTGTTATTATACTGATGCAGATAACACTGACCCTATAACCAGTCCTTGTCTGGCTATACTCATGTGCCAGTGTCACTACTGTGTCATTATATAGTGCTGGGTGTTATTATACTGACACAGATACCACTGATCCTGTAACCAGCCCTCCTCTGGCTATACGCATGTGCTGGTGTCATTACTGTGTCATTATATAGTGTTGGGTGTTATTATACTGACACAGATACCACTGATCCTATAACCAGCCCTCCTCTGGCTATACCCATGTCCCAGTGTCACTACTGTGTCTTTGTATAGTACTTGGTGTTATTATACTGATGCTAATACCACTGATTCTATAACCAGCCCTCCTCTGGCTATACGCATGAGCCAGTGTCATTACTGTGTCATTATATAGTGTTGGGTGTTATTATACTGATGCAGATACCACTGATCCTATAACCAGCCCTCCACTGGCTATACCCATGTGCCAGTGTCACTACTGTGTCATTATATAGTGTTGGGTGTTATTATACTGATGCAGATACCACTGATCCTATAACCAGCCCTCCTCTGGCTATACGCATGTGCCAGTGTCATTACTGTGTCATTATATAGCGCTGGGTGTTATTATACTGATGCAGATACCACTGATCATATAACCAGCCCTCCTCTGGCTGGTTATTAATAGATGTTGTATTAATAGACATAAAATAATGGCAATAGAAAGTTGTAGAAGAATGGGGATTACTTTTTTATGTCTGGTGTGGTTTTTTTTCTCTATCTTCCTTCTTTTTCTCTTTTTTTAATTAATTAATTCACTATACACTGTGATCGAAATAGGCTGTTGATTATGATAAGTATATATATATATGAATGAATAATAAGAAATGTTATGTTAAGACATATTCAATTTGTAACCAGATGCTTTGCGTTGATAAATTATGATCATTCATATTGTTAACGGTAATATTTAAGGTATAATTGTTATATCTCCCGTTTGTTTTTTGTTATTTTTATTTTCTGTCATTATGCTTGAATATATTTTATTTTACATGTGAAAACCCAATAAAATATTGATTTAAAAAAAAAAAAAAGAATGCATCTTAACCCCTTAAAAACCCGGCATTTCAGACTAAAACTTCCCCAAAAGACCAGAGCATTTTTATCATTTTTGCCTTCACTCCATTTAAACAGAAATAGAGCCTTGTTTTTTTATTTACCTATCAAAACTATATAGTTTTTTTAATAGACAACCCAAAGTAATGATCTAGGCCCCTTTTGGTATATTTCATGCCACCATTTCACCGTCAAATGCAATCAAATAAAAAAAAAAAACTTAACTTTTTCACAAACTTTAGGTTTCTCACTGAAATTATTTACAAACAGCTCGCTCCCACCCCTCCCGCCCACCTCCAGTAATGGGCCACCCACCCGCCTCCCTCCTTACCCTTCCAAGCCAACAACGATCTGCACCCCCGCTGCCCGATGCAGAGAGGGCCACAACTCTGTAACTCTATTTCTGCACTGCCCTACTCGTGGGGCATGCAGAAATAGTGCAATCTTGCTACTTTTTAGTGAGATTGCTGCAGAGAGAGGCCCAGGACAGCAGCATCGTTCAGGGTACAACTCTGGTCCTTAAGGGCTTAACGACCAGCATAGTACAATGTACGGCGCATGGGGTTATTTTTGAAAAGAAGCATTTATGCAATACACTACAGTTCTAGTTAAAGTTATGACTGTTTTAGTGAAATTATGTACATATGCCCCATTCACATACGGTTGCACTTAGTTTGAATCAACATTAGTGCTATACTTTCAATGGCTAATGGCTGTAGGTTAAGTCTGTGCAAATCCAAAATATGGCTTTGGCACTTAGTAGGATTGAAAATCAGTTGTTAACATTGTGCATTCAATGCCATTAAAGGTGCACACCAATAAACACATTTCCACTATTCCGCTATTTAAGCACAATTTTTGGTGTCCATCCGCTTAGTGCTCAAGAATTTTAGATAATTAATTTTAGCAGTACAGGTAGCCCTCAGTTTACGCCGGGGTTAGGTTCCAGAAGGAATGGTTGTAAATCGAAACCATTGTAAATTGAAACCCACTTTATAATGTAAGTCAATGGGAAGTGAGGGATATAGGTTCCAAGCCCCTCTCAAAATTGTCATAAGTAACACCTAATACATTTATTTTTAAAGCTTTGAAATGAAGACTTTAAATGCTAAACAGCATTATAAACCTAATAAAATAATCACACAACACAGAATATATAATTAAACTAAGTTAAATGAACAAAAACATTTTCTAAACAGCATTATAAACCTAATAAAATAATCACACAACACAGACTTACTTCACTTGCATTTTTCTGCAAACAGTTCTTTCTAAGCATTCCAATCTGGACTGATTTATAGACAGGAAGATCTTGTTCCTTTGAAATCTGCTCGATAGCTCAGGTCTGGTTAAACTGATTAATTTCAGCTTGCTTGGCTTTGCAGCAACACAAGCGGACAGCTCCACCTACTGGCTATTTTAATAAATGCACTGCTTCTCAATGCTTTTCACATGACTGGAAAAAAAGGTTGTTATTCTGAAACGGTGTAAATTGAACCGTTGTAAAACGAGGGCCATCTGTACTTAATTAATTATATTTACCACACATATCAAGAAAAAGGTTGTAAGAATTCTGTTAATTTTTTTGTGTTGATTACTTGACTTTATTTTTATAACGTATGTCTCAATATGTTGAGGATAGACTATTTTAGGACATTTTTTCCTAACTAAACATTTAGGACTAGATTTGTCATTGTCAAAAGTCCTGATCGGTTGCAGGCTCGCTCATTAAAGGGACAGTCTACCATAGAATTGTTATTATTTTAAAAGATAGATAATCCCTTTATTACCCATTCCTAAGTTTTGCACAACCAACACAGTTATATTAATATACTTTTTACCTCTGTGATTACCTTGTATCTAGGAACCTTCTTCCAGCCCCTGATCACATGACTGACTGTTTATCATCTATTGTCTTAAATTTATCATTGTTTTGTGCTAAATCTTAAATAACCCCCTGTGCCTGAACACAGTGTTATCTATATAGCCCACGTGTACTTTCTGTCTCTTTGTGTTGAAAAGAGATTTAAAAAGCATGTGATAAGAGGCAGCCCTCAAAGGCTTAGAAATTAGCATATGAGCCTACCTAGGTTTAGTTTAAACTAAGAATACCAAGAGAAAAAAGCAAATTTGATGATAAAAGTAAATTGGAAAGTTGATTTAAAAAAAAGTCCTATCTGAATAATGAAAGTTTAATTTATACCAGACTGTCCCTTTAAGCAGCGGTTTAAACCAATGCTTCAGAAACCCACTTTGTGGATGAAAAAAAAAACCCAGATTCATTTGATTGGGGTGATAGTGCCCTTCTTTAAGCAATTGGTAGCTCAAGGGCAGTGGTAAATATGGGGGGCAAATGCACCCCACAATTTGTGAACCCTGTCCGTAAATAAATCGATAAATCTAGCCCATAGTAAAAGTTTAACAGTTCTCATTGCAACTGAATCTTTACATATGTATTATATCATCAAAACCTACTTTTTATATAAGTATCGTAAATCTCCACAATTAAGCACTTCATGGTGAAAATACTGCACAAAAATACATATAAAGACATACAACACAAAATATTTTCTTACCTCTCCTATATTGGCCAGCTAATCAAACAATCACTGTGTATAATTTTGTAGTTTGAGGGATCTAAAACCTCCAGCTGGCTTTTTTAGGAAACTATATGTAACTATATGTAGAAACTATAATTTTCCAAAGTGAATTACAAGAAAAGAAGAGAAAAAAAACCAAAACAATTAAAGGGGCATCGTTACTACATAGCATACTATTTACCTCCTGTACCTGCAGCTCTCTTTAAAACTGTTCACTGATTTTAACTCATTACAGAATCCAGCTGGTAAAGCTCTGCATTTTATACTGGGCGCCGCCATATTGTAGCTCACGTTTTGTTGTATCATGTGACAGAAGAAGTGCACTGTCACTGATATGTGATGTTACTGCCCTTTTGACTGCTGTACCTTACACTTCAGTTTAGCTCACATAAATGAGTTTAATTAACTAGCACTTGTAAGAGCTTAAAGGGACAGTCTGTACATGAAATTTGTTTTAAAAAGATAGATAATTAATTTATTACCCATTCCCCAGTTTTTCATAACCAACACTGTTATATTATTATACTTTTTACCTCTGTAATTACCTTGCATCTAAGCCTCCGCCGCAGACTGCCCCCTATCTACAGTGCTATCTACAAACTTGCATTTTAGCCAAACAGTACTGTCTCATGTATAACTCCACTGGAGTGAGCCCAATCTTATCTATATGGCAAACATGAGCTAGCATTGTCTGGTGGTGAAAATTGAATAAAATGCACTGAGATAAAGGCAATATCTATCTTTTTAAACAATAAAACTTTTCAAGTAGACTGTCCCTTTAAAGGGAAATTAAACTGCTGAGTACAACTACATCAGCATGGCTACAGGGGTCAAGTCCTTCAAAACAATGTGTGGGAACTCACCAAGACTTACACCCCCCCCCCTCTTGCAATTGATATTGTATATATATATATATATATATATATATATATATATATATATATATATATATACACACACATACACACACACTGGTATTTATATGTATATAATCTATACACTTTGGTTAATGAAAGCAAATTAAATCCAATGAAAGGTTGAATGGTTGCCTTTGGGTCTGAGAATCTTCCTCTGTCAGAGAGTCTCACCCACTAAAGGTGCAATAGTCCTATTTCTGCTGAGGGGGATCTAAATAACCCCAGAGCAAGCCACACAGGAATGTAAGCACCATGTGTTACACACATTGCAAGGTGATCAAACAGCAGGACCGCTGACAGGCTTGCATTTATTGTATTGTAGGAAGTGTTACTGCCATTACTAGAGGATCTCACTATCCCTCTAACCAGACTGCGCTCCAGCTCCTCCCACCAGCATCAGCAGTGTTTACTGAAGAATTTATGTTCTCTGTCTAGAGGGAACTTAGTTCCTCCTGCAAAAATAGTGCAGGAACTCCGTTCCCATGTGTTCCCACCTGACATGACCCCTGCATGGCTACTACACAGGGGACACTATTATTTTTCCCCCTGTGCTCTGTCTTCAAAGTCGTTCTCTTATTTTAAAGGCATTGCAAGACTTTTACACAAATAAGCCTATTCTTATATGTGCTAGACATCTAATTATGTATGTGTAATTATGTAGCTGATATAACCAAGCTATCATTAGACCAAAAAAAAAAAAATGCAACTAACAGGTTTTCTGCAAAAAATATACAATATATATAAATTCATAATAATCCTATGCAATGCATCAATACTTGTTATTTTACATAATTTACTGAATAATTCTGACCTACGCCCTGCTGCTAAAGGTTACATTTTTATATATTCCATCCTACTAGTAGCTACTGAAATGCCACAACGAAACAGTGACAATGCGGAGGATTGGTAATTACACTAGAGGAGAGGTTAAATGAGTGCGCCGGCAGACGAAGCTCTGTTATCTTGCTTAAGAATACTTCTAAATTACTTTGGTAACACACTGTAGCTGTCAGGGGACAGCTCTAACATATTGGGGCCGAACGCAATACGCTTCAGCTTTGGGCATATTGTTAAAAAATACAGATGATTTGAAAATTCATTTTTTAGAGAAATTATATCAGGGTGAGGGTCCTGCAGGGTATGTAGACAATATGATTTAATTGGTGCTTATGTTCCAAATCCTGTTATAGCAAAGTACATCTGAAGATTTGAATGGTATCTATTTATACATTGAAAAGGGATAAATACCAACACTTTGGGTCTGGCTAAATATATTTGTATTGGTTTTAAAGGGGTATCAAATCCCACCATGTCAAATAAAGGGACATAATATTGTACATTTATTTTGTTCCTAATAATTTATTTTACCTACATATGTTATATTACATTGTTTACAATAGCTTCTTTATCTTCAATTATCACTTGAAATAGCTATTTTGCATGTTGAAAATGTCACATATACTGAAAAAAATGAATACTGCAATATTCTCAATAGAAAAGCATAAACAGAGGCAGCAGCAGAAATCAATTCCAAGCAGGAGGTTGTTTCAATGCTTGGAATAGAATAAACTTCAGCTACTTTACTGAGTAATTGTCCCTTTAAAAAAATATTTTTTTTGAATGTCATAAAGCAAATACTAAACCAGATTGCAGGATAAACACTGTCAGATTTACAGTGTCATAAAACATTTATACAATAGCGCTACTCTCAGCTTTTTGTAAATCACTATGTCAAAATACAATTAAAGGTTTTAAAAATTATAATACTAAATGTTGTAATAAATCACCAACTGCAAAGTGAATTTTACATATATTCCACTCTGCCACCAATGGTGGGACATTTCAGCCTTTTCACCTTTGGTGATCAAACATTTGGAGCTTATCGGATTTAAAGGGCCATGTTACCTAAATGTTGAATGAGATGCAGAACATCTGTAAAAAGCTTACTAGAAAATATCAAAGGAAGTAATTTTACCTCAGAATTCCCTCAATAGCTACGTCCATCTATAAAAGGGACTTTAAGCAGCCAATGAGGATGCTTGTCCCAGGACTTGCAAGGGAGCAGACATTTGACACTTTATTTCCCGTCTCATTTTTAGTAAATTTACTATGAAATCTTGTGTGGTTATTTAAAAATCTTTAAAGATCACAGTAAACCAAAGTTCCAACACAACACTGCTGTCTGGTCAGGTTTTTTTTCCATTTTCCACTATGATCATGATTGTAAAAAGAGTAGCTGAAGGATAACTTCTCAAAGAACACTTATACTGGTAAGATGAAGATATTTTTAGTTAAAATATCTTTTTTACATAGAGATGTTAATGGAATATTTTCAAGTCACATTGTTACATACAGCAGTGATTTTTAACCTTCTTTTTGCCGTGGCACACTTTTTTACATTATAAAATCCTGTGGCACACCCAAAATTTAAAAAATCACACATTGTAGCCTAATACAGCATATATATACACATACAAACACACACACACACACACATACATATGTATTGTGCTGTTATGCCATGCCTCCTACAAACTACCCCTGCACTGGGAGTAAAAAACAAGCAAAGTTTAAAAAATATGTCACACTGTTGTCAGTCTGCCGCGTACCACGGCACACTGGTTGAAAAACACTGACATACAGTATATGTTGTATCACTCTCAAATGATTTAGCAAATGGGTTGCTAAGAAAAGGGAATGGTTTATGTGATGGTGAAGGACACTCTCATAAGCTCAGATCCTTTATCAAAGGGACACTGTACCCAAAATTTTTCTTTCGTGATTCAGATTGAGCATGAAATTTTAAGCAACTTTCTAATTTACTCCTATTTTCAAATTTTCTTCATTCCCTTGGTATCTTTATTTGAAATGCAAGAATGTAAGTATAGATGCCGACCCATTTTTGGTGAACAACCTGGGTTGTCCTTGCTGATTGGTGGATAAATTCATCCACCAATAAAAAAGTGATGTCCAGAGTACTGAACCCAAAAAAAAGCTTAGATGCCTTCTTTTTCAAATAATGATAGCAAGAGAACGAAGAAAAATTGATAATAGAAGTAAATTAGTTGCTTAAAATTGCATGCTCTTTCTGAATTACAAAAGAAAAAATTTGGGTTCAGTGTCCCTTTAATACAACATTTTAAAATTGATGAAGGGCAGCCCCAAAATCCTGACATGTTTTCTCCTCATATGTTTGTTTTTAATTATATTTCTTTCAAATGTTTCATTTTTTTTCTCTCCTAGTCTTCTTTATTCTGAGAAATAGATTTTGAGAATACATTGTTAAAACATGTTGGTAAGATATATAAAGATATGCTTGTGTCTAGGAAATGGAAAATGTCAGATACGTTTATGAATATTATTTTAACAAGGTGTTTTGGGACTACCAAATATTGGATAATGTAAATATGCAGCTTAAGGTAAAATATTTGTGTGTGAGTGTGTGAGTGTGTGTGTGAGAGTGAGAGAGAGAGAGAGAGAGAGAGAGAGAGGCTGTTTATGTGTATGTGATATGGGGGTCAATTTATCGAGCTCTGTACCCTGTCCGCCTGCTCTGAGACGCCGAACAGAAATCAACCTGATCGAATACGATCGGGTTAATTGACACCTCCTGCCAGCAGTCAATTGGCCGCAAATCTGCAGGGGGTGACATTGCACCAGCAGTTCACAAGAACTGCTGGTGCAATGATAAATGCCGACAGTGTATGCTGTCGGAATTTATAGATGTGCAGCGGAAATGATACGCTACATTGTATCATGTCCGCTCGCACATTAATAAGTTGACCCCATAGAGTGAGTGTGAGATAGTCTGTTTTTGTGTTTATTTGAAAGAGTGTGTTTGCATGTTTTTGTATGTGAGTGTGTGTGTAAGGAAATAGTTTGTGTGTGTAAGTGGGACACAGAGAGAGAGAGATGTCTATAAGGAAATAGTTTGTATGTGGGTGTGTGAGTGAGAAACAGAGAGATAGAGAGACAGATAGAGAAAGAGAGAGAAAACGTTTGTATGTACAGTATATGACAGAGAGTGTTTGAAATAGAGAGAAAGTGTATGTGTGGGAGAGAGATATTGTATTTGTGTATACCACAGTGTGTGTGTTGTGACAGATAAAATGTAATTTGTATGTATGGAGAGCTGATTTGTTTCTGTGACTTTTTAATGTTTTCCAGCATAGAGCACATGCAGCATACAGACCAGTGCGAAGTGTAAGTGGGAGAGATGCAGATTTTTTTGCCCCACCAACTTTAAATTTCACCAGCCTTCACTGTGGTAATGCATTATTATACTTAACAAACTACATCTTTTCTTCATATTTATGCTCCTAATTTGTCTCTTGTGGTGCATATTTATTTCAGTGACATGGATTATTGCCTAGTACTGATATAACCTTTTATTCTGTTTGCTGACATTTCACTTCGTGTATGTATCTCTGACAAATAATCCTTCCCACCTTACAATATTTTATTCATATCTATTTTGTCTGTATATTGCTTTTTTCTTTTTCTTTTTTTTTCCCCTTTTAGTCCTGAAGAGAACATTTATTGTTCATCTTTGCTATACAGTATCATTGAAGCTGGTCTGATGAAACTGTAACAATATTCATGGTGGAAAAAACAGCAGAGAGCTTCCGCTCAGGGCACAATATGCCAGAAAACATACAGCTCCTGCTATTGGTATGACTAGTAACCATTTGTAACATCTAATGTGTGTAGCAGAACAACAGTTCAGCTCTGCACATTCAGCATTGGCAACAGTGAGCTGTGTGTTTGCAGGTGAGAAAAGAATGCACCTGGTTTAAAGTCAGTTTGTATTAGATGTAAAATAACACAATGCAGCTTGAAATAAATGGCTAACAAAAGTCTATGTTCCAATGATGTTTAAGTCAAAATGAGAGAAAGCATTTGCCTCTTAAAAATGCAGCGTTTTACCAGCTGTGAGTGAGCGCTAGGGGAAACAGCAGGAAAGTTTATTTTTACACATGAAAATATAAATTACTTTAGGACATGCAGATGTGATAGCTTCTAAAAGGTTTCAGAGAAATTAATTGTATTAGTTACAAATCTACATATAGAAATTAAAGGAAAAGAGCTTTTATGTGGTTTTAAAGCAGTGTTTTGCAAACCCATTCTTCAGGACCCTTATCAGGCCAGATATTCATTGGGCAGAATGATCTAACGGTCTCTGGGCTGGCGAGATTAATACAAAATGCTCACCAATAGTTCTATTTCCCTGGTTGAATTTTCTAAAGCCACGTTTTACCCTGAAAACAGGGTGTCTCGTTAAAGGGACAGTCTACACCAGATTTTTTATTGTTTTAAAAGATAGATAATCCCTTTTTTACCCATTCCCTAGTTTTGCATAACCAACACAATTATAATAATAAACTTTTTACCTCTGTGATTACCTTGTATCTAAGCCTCTGCAAACTGCCCCCTTATTTCAGTTCTTTGGACAGACTTGCATTTTAGCCAATCAGTGCTGACTCCTAGGTAACTCCATGTGCATGAGCACAATGTTATCTATATGACACACGTGAACTAACACCCTCTAGTGGTTAAAAACTTTCAAAATGCATTCAGATAAGAGGCAACCTTCAAGGTCTAATAAATTAGCATATGAACCTCCTAGGTTTCATTTTCAACTAAGAATACCAATAGAACAAAGCAAAATTGGTGATCTAGTGGTTAAAAACTTTCAAAATGCATTCAGATAAGAGGCAACCTTCAAGGTCTAATAAATTAGCATATGAACCTCCTAGGTTTCATTTTCAACTAAGAATACCAATAGAACAAAGCAAAATTGGTGATAAAAGTACAGTGGAAAAAATGTTTAAAATTACATGCCCTATCTGAATCATGAAAGTTTATTTTGGACTAGACTGTCCCTTTAAAGGGTGTATATTGTATTTTTATATAGGGAGGAGATGCATACGTTACAAAACTGCCCAATAAAATTTGTATTTGAAAAATCTTACAAAACTCATAATTGAACCATTGACACACAAAAAATGCAGTACAAAATTGTATTATTAAGGTGCATCAAAAATAATAAAATTCTTCACCAAAAATTGTATTTTATAAAAATAAAATGTTTTTATGTAAATTACTCAGGAAGATGCTATATGCAGAAAGCCGCATTATGTTATTTATATTGGCTGCAGGATTTAGTTCTTAAAGTGCCCCCCTGCTCACTGCTAATTTCACTCCACGGAGCAAAGTGTCCCTTTCCAGTGAGCTCCGTTACTATTAATAGGAAAAATCTTGGCAACCACAGGGACTGCCCCTTTTTTATGATAATTTCACCAGGGCACCCCCTGCGAGGGTTGGCATAAAAAAATCACATCTGATCTGGAGAAGTTTAGATCATTGGGAACATTCTGTCTTAACTAGAAATCATGTAAAATAATCAGCTCACCCATCAGCTGATTATTTCACCTGTGCTTTAGTTAAGTTATAATGAATATCTGGAAGAATTAGAAAACAGTTTAAGCAAATATTAGTATTCAGCAAGTTAAAAAAAGATCCCTAATTAGAGATATATATACTATGATTTTTTTTTTTTTTTTAATTGAGGAAAAATAAGTGTGTACAAGTCATATAGCAAAAAAATAATACAGCAAATATTTGATGTACAAGCATAATGATAGTCCTCATTTTTCAGCCCCTAAAAACGGTGATATAAGCCACTCTTGGGCCTTGTCTGAAAAGTCAATAAAAGTCCAGGGGTTTAAGTTGAACATATATCAAATTGAACTTAGAAAGATAACATACATCTGAGATAAAATAAAGAAACATCACAGTACATATCTTTAGGTAATTTAGATGCCTTAATCAAAAGCCAAAGCTGAATGCTATAACGCAACTCACTCAGTAATACACAAATAGAGTAGACCAACATATAGAGCAATTTTCCAAGCCAACAAAGGTCAACCGCTGTTACCTCAATAATGTTTTCTGTTTTTAGTGTACCTTATGACTATACATGTGCCCTCTTAATAAAGGCATGCGCTGCATCCGGGACTGGCATAAGTGTGCTGTTTCTTGATGGGCTACATCTATATAAAACAAAACTTAGAACACACTTACAAAATATTGCTCTTTCCTATCTCTCTCTATAAATAGTTAATGACCCCACAGTCACAGCCCCGGCCGCGAGCCGCTAAGGGGGGCCAGCAAAGCCTTGCATTGTTTAGTTGATTTTTTTTTTTTTTCTATCTGTAAAATATATAGATGAGGGTGTTATCGGCAGTGCAACACCTGCTAACTATCAAGGGTATTATTGTGGTGTCGTAGTGCATTCATGTGTTTTCTGTCTCCTACAGTGATAGCGCGTGAAACCATTTCGTGCAGAACGCTAAAATAAAGTAATATGTAAGCACTCTTTTTACATAATATATACATACTGGCTCTACGTGAAAAATAGAGATTAAAAATATTAAAGGAACACATAAACATTGATAACAAACTAAACTATGATAAACATTGCAGATTTCACGAGTTATTGCCTATCAGTACTAAGTTATTATTTAAGGGTAGATCAACCTCCCTCAAAGTTCAGTAGCCGAGCCTGGGCCACCTCAGCATCCTCACGAGCAGCAGCCGACGAATCGCAAGCACAAGCTTTCCTTTGCAAAGAGTGTCTTGAATCGGCATGATTACCATGCATTGTTGTGATGTGTAAGTCCCGATTATGGACAGACAGTGCAGATAGAGCTCCTTCACAAGATATAGAGTCTGGGGCACCATCCGGAATGTAGATTTGAGGCAAGGGATGTGGTTTCCCTGGTGTTGTGCTCTTCTGGGGGTCCCCCTCATTCCCCCTATAAGGCCACCTCATAAGCGAGTTCTTTCTAAACAGCTGAAGCAACCCCATAGATTCTGCATTGTTTTGCATCCGTCGCTCAATGAGACCGGAACCCCACTCACCATTGTGGGCCAGCAGTGTAACAAAGTTGATATCGTTTTGTCGGTCACTGCACTGAATGTACTCCATTTTAGATTGAGAGGCGGGATATTGCCCCCATGAAAAGCTTAGTGGCCTATGCTGGAGTGCGTCTCTGTCATTTTCCCATAGCTCCGGTTCTTTCACCCTGAATCTGTGTTTAGGCTGTGACTTTGCAGGAAAAGTTGCGTTCTTATTTTGTAATTGTATGGCTGTTCCAAGCACGGAAGCATGGGGCTGAACATTGACCTCTTGCCATGACTCATAATTAACTTTATATATAATAAGTTGTTGGTCTACTATTTCTGCTGGCTTAGTCTCTGGTATTTTATTTATAAGGAGCTGTAATTCACTTTGCGAGGGAGCTTTATCAATTAAAGCCTGCATCATAGCTTCTAGTTTCGCAAATCTGGCTTCCATCTTATCAAGGTGATCATTGGGCCACGTGGTGGTGTTCTTATGCAGCATACTTCTCTTTAATGCGGGCATACAGTGTGAATTTGTTTTCTCTAAGCGGTCTTAAAATCTGTAAGAGAACTGAGGAGCCACTTTGTTTACAAACTTCAACCAGCTCTGGTATATCACCCCTGGGAGCCCGGGGGGGAACGCTGCCTGCGAGTTTTGCCACCGCTGCAGGCCTCTATTGTCCAGTTTCGGCTCAGGAGTCATAAACACAGCAGGGTATTGAAGATTGAGTGTAGGGTCACTCGTTGTGCTGGTAAATGCTGTAAATTTTGAGTTATAATTGGCGGATTATCGTCTCCTCATCCAGAGCTCCAGAAACATGCGACTGCTCAGAGCCGCTACTTGGACACGCCCCCCATATATACTATGATTTTGTTGTGATTTTCATCTGCCTTTGAAAAAGCTCAGACAAAACGCGCGTCAGGCGTATCGCCTGCCTGAGTATATTCTGGACTTAATTATGAAACTATGTACCATATAAGTATATTTTAATTGTGTTGCTAATTGTTTATTCCTATGAGCTTGATTATGCCTGTAACTTTCTTACAATAATTAGGAGAATACTTATTAAGCCCACTGATATCCCACTGTTGTGGGGCACATAATCATAGTATATATCTGATTTGGATCATTTTTACTCGCTGGAAGCCTTACAATGGGTCTCTAAATCTTTGCTCTAGGTTGTTGGTTGAAACCACTGTTGCTACAATTGATCATTGGTAGTGCTACTAGTATCCTCTTCTTTTTAATTGATTTTAATTTAGTATATACTTGATACTTTTTAGTATTACTAATAAAAGTTATTTTCTCTCTTGGTCCACATTTCCGATATGTTAAGGTAATTATTTCAAGTGTCTGCCAAGGGGTTTATCCTTTTCTCCTCTTTTTTTTGCATAATTAATATCTGGCCTGTTAAGGGTCCTTTGGACTGGAGTTAAAAAAAAAAAACTGTTTTAAAGGGACATTAAAGTCTTTTTTTTAAAAAATTTAAAATCAGAGTATAAACTAATCACATTCTAATACAAAAGAATAAAGTTCTTATTAATCATGCTGTAGAAAAAAAAATCATTAATTATTTGTAATCAAAAAAATATTTTTTAGATTCGTCCAATATTTGTTAAGAGGGTTATTGATAATTTATTTAGATCAGACCCTATATCCCTGCAGGCTCCAGCAGTTCTCTGCCCATATCTGACCTCAGAACAGACTATATTGTCTGCTGCCCTATAAATTATATGCCCATAATGGCCATCATACCCATTGCAAGACCCGTTCAGTAACAAGTTCAGTATTCTTGTTGATATTTTCTTAGACTCTGCTGTTTAATACTGGAGATCTAGCAATGCTAGGCACATGCAACCAGGGGCAGACCAAGCTCAACCAGGGCCCCCATGCAAAAGATAGGAAAGGGCCCTGCACCTCCTTCCCCACCTTGCCCTCTGAACATATGGCCCTCCTTCACCCCACCAGGGCATCCAACCTCAAAGGACAGGGATTCCACACTCCAGGGCCTCCACAACCACAGAACCTCACCCAGGTATCCCTACCTTCCAGGGCCAAGTCCACACTACATGGCCCCCAAAACAACAGACTCCTATCTAGGCACAGGGCACCCACTCTGGGGCCAGGCACAGGGCCCCCACACCTTTGTTTCTCAGAGTATGTTGCTTATCAAATCTAAACCAAAGGTAAAGAGCAATATGGCTTCTTACACTGATCTATGTAGAATAACAGGAGAATTTGACAAGTTGAAGTTTGTTTGCGGCCATCTTGTGAAGTCAGTGAAAATTAACCTTTCAGGCTTGCACAGTATGTGAACAGCCAAAAATCAATCTTTTTTTGGCAGTAATTTTATTGATAAAATTACAAAATAAAATCAGCTAAAATAAAACATACAAAATAAAATCAGCTAAAATAAAACATTTTTTTTCCAAATTTACAATGTTTTACAGTCCAGGGATATACCTTTTAATTTTTTTATTTTTTTAATTTTCTATCTTATCATCTAACCAATTGGGGTCAGACGATAAGATAAACTGATTATGGAATCACTATGTAGAATGTTGTAGATTCAAGCTCTGGTTAATGCAAGATAATATCCAGCCTTTTTTGGGGGTAGTGCCAAAATCACAATGAAATAAAAAATAAATTATGGAACTATATTTCAATGTGTTAAACATTTTAAAGTGATTCAGTTTAATGTCCCTTTAAAAATATAAGCAATTATTTATTTTTTATAACATGCAATATAAAAGGACCATATTAAATATATATATATATATATATATATATGTATATATATATAGAGAGAGAAAACATTGTGAACCTAATTTGAATATTGTACCCAGAATCCTTAACTGCATTGGAAACAATGTATTAAGAGTTTTTTTGTAGAAAAAGCAAGCCTTCTGGCTTGTCTAGATGTGCTAATAAACTACACAATGAGTTATTTTCTCTATATTTGTGCTTAGTGGAGGATTTTAAACTCACTTTTCGCCTCCCCATAATTTTAAATGTTGTATGTATATATATATATATATATATATATATATATATATACACATACATATACATATATACATATATACATATATATATATATATATATATATATATATATATATATATATACAAACAAGAAAAGTAACATTGTTTGGATATAATATGCCTAGTTCAAGGGACACTGAACCCAAATTTTCTTTCATGATTCAGATAGAGCATGCAATTTTAAGCAACTTTCCAATGTACTCCTATTATCAAATTTTCTTCATTCTCTTGCTATCTTTATTTGAAAAAGAAGGCATCTACGCTAAGGAGCCAGCAAATATTTGGTTCAGAACCATGGACAGCACGTATTTATTGGTGCTGTCCAATCAGCAAGGACAACCCAGGTTGTTCACCAAAAATAGGCCAGCATCTAAACTTACATTCTTGCATTTCAAATAAAGATAGCAAGAGAACGAAGACAATTTGATAATAGGAGTAAATTAGAAAGTTGCTTAAAATTGGATGCTCTATCTGAATCACAAAAAAAAAAAATTGGGTTCAGTGTCCCTTTAAACATTCAGGCTGTATATGGAGGGTGGATTCATAATTGGAACTGTATATTATATATATATATATATATATATATATATATATATATATATATATATATATAATCTTTCCCTAAAGCCTCTCTGTTTTCCCTATCCTGATGAAACCTTTAAGTGCTCCCAGAACGTTTTTTGCTGCTTCATATATGAGAGCCTTAGCTTTCAGGCTCATCATACAGGAAATACAAAAAGAGGAACCCATCCTAGCCTCATCAGCACTAACCCGATAAAACCAAGTCACGTTCAGATTCAGAATTGCTCCGACAGCTTTCATACATTAGGAAGTATTCAGATAAACAGAGGGATTTGTTTACGAGCTGTAGCTGTAGAAATAGCAGGTTGGGAGGCAGTATTTCTATGGGTCTGATCATTAAGAACTCATTACGTATTCATTCTAACAGCATCAATCATTGTACTCCAATCTGATATTCATGTGCAAGTCTTACTCGTAGGGGTTTATTGCAACAGTAATCATGAGCCAGGAGTGTTCAGTCTTGCTCAGCTCTGACGGCTTATCAGCATGCTGCAAATAAACTGGGAGACACTGTCCTCCCCCCAGTCTGAATCACTACATGAAGTCTGAGATTTTAGTTCTGTTCAGGTCATTAGAACACTGGAGCAGTGTCATCAACCAATAAGGATTCTGAATTAAACACTTCCTCGATATCAAGGTAATAGTAAAGTATTGGGGGTAACATTAGCTATCATACAGCTAGATTACGAGTTTTGCATTATAAGCGGCTCGGTACTAACTTGCAAGTTATTTCCACCGCTCACCTCCCTATATCGCTGCTATTACAGGTTTGCAAAAACCCGGCGTTAGCAGGCAATATAGCAGCATTGAGCTCCATTGAGCTCCATACCGCACCCAAATACCAGCGCTGCTTTGAGCTGGTTTTACGTACTCGTGCACAATTTCCCCATAGACATCAATGGGGAGAGCCGGGTAAAAGAAAATGCCTAACACCAGCAATAAAGCTCCGTAACGCAGCCCCATTGATTCCTATGGGGAAAGAAAATGTATGTTTACACCTAACACCCTAACATAAACCCTTAGTCTAAACACCCCTAATCTGCCGCCCCCGACATCACCGACACGTCCCTACACTTATTAGGTTTTATTTTTATTTCACAGGCAAGTTTGTATTTATTTAACTAGGTAGACTAGTTACTAAATAGTTATTAACTATTTACTAACTACCTAGTTAAAATAAATACAAATTTACCTGTAAAATAAAACACCTAATATTACACTACAATTAAATAAATTACATTAATTAAATACAATTAACTAAACTACAAAAAAATAAACACTAAATTATGCAAAATAAAAAAGAAATGATCAAATATTTAAACTAATTACACCTAATCTAATAGCTCTATCAAAATAAAAAAGCCCCCCCAAAATAAAAAAAAAACCCTAGTCTAAACTAAACTGCCAATAGCCTTCAAAAAGGGCCTTTTGCAGGGCATTGCCCCAAAGAAATCAGCTCTTTTACCTGTAAAAAAAAAAAAATACTAACAACCCCCCAACAGTAAAAACCCACCACCCACACAACCAAACCCCCCAAATAAAATCCTATCTAAAAAAACCTAAGCTCCCCATTGCCCTGAAAAGGGCATTTGGGTGGGCATTGCCCTTAAAAGGGCATTTAGCTCTTTTCAGCCCAAACCCTAAGCTAAAAATAAAACCCACCCAATAAACCCTTAAAAAAACCTAACACTAACCCTCGAAGATCCACTTACAGTTTTTGAAGGCCGGACATCCATCCTCCATCCGGAAGAAGTCTTCATCCAAGCGGCAAGAAGTCCTCAACAAAGCCAGGAGAAGTCTTTATCCAAGTGGCAAGATGTGGTCCTCCAGGCAGGCAGAAGTCTTCATCCAGACAGTATCTTCTATTTTTATCAATCTGACGCAGAGTGACTCCATCTTCCAGACATCCGGCGCGGAGCATCCTCTTCTTTCGCTGGCTACTGAAGAATGAAGTTTCCTTTAAATGACGTCATCCAAGATGGCGTCCCTTGAATTCTGATTGGCTGATTAGGTTTTATTTTACAGGTAAATTTGAATTTATTTTAACTAGGTAGTTAGTAAATAGTTAATAACCATTTACTAAGTAGTCTACCTAGTTAAAATAAATACAAACTTAGCTGTAAAATAAAAATAAAACCTAAGATAGCTACAATATAACTATTAGTTATATTGTAGCTAGCTTAGGGTTTATTTTATAGGTAAGTATTTAGTTTTAAATAGGAATTATTTAGTTAATGATAGTAATTTTTATTTAGATTTATTTTAATTATATTAAAGTTAGTGGGTGTTAGGGTTAGACTTAGGGTTAGGTCTAGGGGTTAATAACTTTAGTATAGTGTCGGCAAATTTGAAGGCAGCAGATTAGGGGTTAATAACAGTAATGTAGGTTGCGGCGATGTTAGGGACAGCAGATTAGGGGTTAATAATATTTAACTAGTGTTTGCGATGCGGGAGTGTGGCGGTTTAGGGGTTAATATGTTTATTATAGTGGTGGCGATGTCCGGAGCGGCAGATTATGGGTTAATAATTTTATTTTATTGTTTGTGATGCGGGAGGGCCTCGGTTTAGGGGTTAATAGGTAGTTTATGGGTGTTAGTGTACTTTTTATGTTACGGATTTGTAACATAAAAGCCATAACTACTGACTTTCAGTTTACGGTATGGATCTTGTAGTTATAAGCTGTATCGCTCACTTTTTGGCTGGACAGGCAAACTCGTAATAACGGCGCTGTGGAAGTCCCATTGAAAAAGGACTTTTTGAAAGCTGCAGTAGTTACGTTGCGTTAAGGTTTATGTTACGGATTTGTAACATAAAAGCCATAACTACTGACTTTCAGTTTATGGTATGGATCTTGTAGTTATAAGCTGTATCGCTCACTTTTTGGCCAGACAGGCAAACTCGTAATAACGGCGCTGTGGAAGTCACATTGAAAAAGGACTTTTTGAAAACTGCAGTAGTTACATTGCGTTAAGGCCAAAAAAGTGTGCGGTACAGATAAATCTGCAAAACTCGTAATACCAGCGGTAATGAAAAAGCAGCGTTATGAAGCTTTTTTACTCATAACGCAAAACCCCTAATCTAGCCGATAGTTGTTCTCATAATTTATAATTTGCTATAAGGATGTTCGATTGAAACAGAACAGACTTCAAGAATAGGTGACTGATTTTACTAAGGACAAATTCCCCAAATATTTCAAATATTTTTATCTATCTCAACTCAAATTCAAATGAATATTTTAAAGTAGATCACTTTTCAAAAAAGATATCATCAACCCTATTGAACATTCCTAAAAAGTAAAAAGTTATCAATCCTTATTATTATTATTATTATTATTATTATTATTATTATTATTAAATGGACATTCCATCCAAAATTAAAATCCACACAGATGCATTTCAGTTTTGAATAGGAGCATTTTTGTAACATACATGTATTAGCAAAAATGGTTCTAATAAAATCTATAGCTGTTTCAAATTTATATTCAAGTATGCACCGTGCACCAGCATTTTAACCACATCCCTTGCTCAGAGAGCCAAAGGTGTTTGTACCATCTAGTAATGACTTACGGCTAGATTACGGGTTTTGCGTTATGAGGGGTGCAGTGCTAACTTGCACGTTATTGTCACCGCTCACTTACCTACAGCGCTGGTATTACAGGTTTTCAGAAAACCCGGCGTTATTAGGCAAGAAGTGAGCGTAGAGCAAAATTGTGCTCCATATCGCACTCCAATACCCCGGCTTTGTTGAGGACTTCTTGCCGCTTCATTGAGGACTTCTCCGGCTTCGTTGAGGATGGATGTCCGGTCTTCAAAACTGTAAGTGGATCTTCGGGGGTTAGTGTTAGGTTTTTTAAGGGTGTATTCGGTGGGTTTTATTTTTAGGTTTGGGCAGCAATAGAGCTAAATGCCCTTTTAAGGGCAATGCCCATCCAAATGCCATTTTCATGGCAATGGGGAGCTTAGTTTTTTTTAGTTAGGGTTTTATTTGGGGGGTTGGTTGTGTGGGTGGTGGGTTTTACTGTTGGGGGGGTTGTTTGTATTTTTTTTTACAGGTAAAAGATGTGATTTCTTTGGGGCAATGCCCCGCAAAAGGCCCTTTTAAGGGCTATTGGTAGTTTAGTATAAGCTAGGGGATTTTTTTTATTTTGGGGGGGCTTTTTTTATTTTGATAGGGCTATTAGATTTGGTGTAATTAGGTTAAATATCTAATAATTTGTTTTTTATTTTGTGTAATTTAGTGGGGGTTTTTGTTGTAATTTAGGTAATTTTATTTTATTTAGGAAATTTATTTAATTGTAGTGTAAGGTTAGGTGTTAGTGTAACTCAGGTTAGGTTTTATTTTACAGGTAAATTTGAATATATTTTAGCTAGGTAGTTAGTAAATAGTTAATACCTATTTAGTAACTATTCTACCTAGTTAAAATAAATACAAACTTGCCTGTAAAATAAAAATAAACCCTAAGCTAGCTACAATATATTATTTTACAGGTAAGTATTTAGTTTTAAATAGGAATAATTTAGGTAATGATAGGAATTTGTATTTAGATTTATTTTAATTATATTTAAGTTAGTGGGTGTTACTGTTAGACTTAGGTTTAGGGGTTAATAAATTTAGTATAGTGGCGGCGACGTTGGGGGTGGAAGATTAGGGGTTAATACTGTAGGTAGGTGGCGGCGATGTTAGGGGCGGCAGATTAGGGGTTAATAATATTTAACTAGTGTTTGCGATGCGGGAGTGCGGCAGTTTAGGGGTTAATATGTTTATTATAGTGGCGGCGAAGTCCGGAGCGGCAGATTAGGGGTTAATAAGTATAATGTAGGTGTCAACGATGTTGGGGGCGGCAGATTAGGGGTTAATAATATTTTACTAGTGTTTGCGATGCGGGGGTGCAGCGGTTTAGGGGTTAATATGTTTATTCTACAGGGAGTGCAGAATTATTAGGCAAGTTGTATTTTTGAGGATTAATTTTATTATTGAACAACAACCATGTTCTCAATGAACCCAAAAAACTCATTAATATCAAAGCTGAATAGTTTCAGCTACAATATATTATTTTACAGGTAAGTATTTAGTTTTAAATAGGAATAATTTAGGTAATGATAGGAATTTGTATTTAGATTTATTTTAATTATATTTAAGTTAGTGGGTGTTACTGTTAGACTTAGGTTTAGGGGTTAATAAATTTAGTATAGTGGCGGCGACGTTGGGGGTGGAAGATTAGGGGTTAATACTGTAGGTAGGTGGCGGCGATGTTAGGGGCGGCAGATTAGGGGTTAATAATATTTAACTAGTGTTTGCGATGCGGGAGTGCGGCAGTTTAGGGGTTAATATGTTTATTATAGTGGCGGCGAAGTCCGGAGCGGCAGATTAGGGGTTAATAAGTATAATGTAGGTGTCAACGATGTTGGGGGCGGCAGATTAGGGGTTAATAATATTTTACTAGTGTTTGCGATGCGGCGATGCAGCGGTTTAGGGGTTAATATATTTATTCTACAGGGAGTGCAGAATTATTAGGCAAGTTGTATTTTTGAGGATTAATTTTATTATTGAACAACAACCATGTTCTCAATGAACCCAAAAAACTCATTAATATCAAAGCTGAATAGTTTTGGAAGTAGTTTTTAGTTTGTTTTTAGTTATAGCTATTTTAGGGGGACATCTGTGTGTGCAGGTGACTATTACTGTGCATAATTATTAGGCAACTTAACAAAAAACAAATATATACCAATTTCAATTTATTTTTACCAGTGAAACCAATATAACATCTCAACATTCACAAATATAAATTTCTGACATTCAAAAACAAAACAAAAACAAATCAGTGACCAATATAGCCACCTTTCTTTGCAAGGACACTCAAAAGCCTGCCATCCATGGATTCTGTCAGTGTTTTGATCTGTTCACCATCAACATTGCGTGCAGCAGCAACCACAGCCTCCCAGACACTGTTCAGAGAGGTGTACTGTTTTCCCTCCTTGTAAATCTCACATTTGATGATGGACCACAGGTTCTCAATGGGGTTCAGATCAGGTGAACAAGGAGGCCATGTCATTAGATTTTGTTCTTTTATACCCTTTCTTGCCAGCCACGCTGTAGAGTACTTGGACGCGTGTGATGGAGCATTGTCCTGCATGAAAATCATGTTTTTCTTGAAGGATGCAGACTTCTTCCTGTACCACTGCTTGAAGAAGGTGTCTTCCAGAAACTGGCAGTAGGACTGGGAGTTGAGCTTGACTCCATCCTCAACCCAAAAAGGCCCCACAAGCTCATCTTTGATGATACCAGCCCAAACCAGTACTCCACCTCCATCTTGCTGGCGTCTGAGTCGGACTGGAGCTCTCTGCCCTTTACCAATCCAGCCACGGGCCCATCCATCTGGCCCATCAAGACTCACTCTCATTTCATCAGTCCATAAAACCTTAGAAAAATCAGTCTTGAGATATTTCTTGGCCCAGTCTTGACGTTTCAGCTTGTGTGTCTTGTTCAGTGGTGGTCGTCTTTCAGCCTTTCTTACCTTGGCCATGTCTCTGAGTATTGCACACCTTGTGCTTTTGGGCACTCCAGTGATGTTGCAGCTCTGAAATATGGCCAAACTGGTGGCAAGTGGCATCTTGGCAGCTGCACGCTTGACTTTTCTCAGTTCATGGGCAGTTATTTTGCGCCTTGGTTTTTCCACACGCTTCTTGCGACCCTGTTGACTATTTTGAATGAAACGCTTGATTGTTCGATGATCACGCTTCAGAAGCTTTGCAATTTTAAGAGTACTGCATCCCTCTGCAAGATATCTCACTATTTTTTACTTTTCTGAGCCTGTCAAGTCATTCTTTTGACCCATTTTGCCAAAGGAAAGGAAGTTGCCTAATAATTATGCACACCTGATATAGGGTGTTGATGTCATTAGACCACACCACTTCTCATTACAGAGATGCACATCACCTAATATGCTTAATTGGTAGTAGGCTTTCGAGCCTATACAGCTTGGAGTAAGACAACATGCATAAAGAGGATGATGTGGTCAAAATACTCATTTGCCAAATAATTCTGCACTCCCTGTAGTGGCGGCGATGTCGGGAGCGGCAGATTAGGGGTTAATAATTTTATTTTAGTGTTTGCAATGCGGGAGGGCCTCGGTTTAGGGGTTAATAGGTAGTTTATGGATGTTAGTGTACTTTTTAACACTTTAGTTATGAGTCTTATGCTACAGCTTTGTAGTGTAAAAGTCATAACTACAGGACTTTAGAATGCGTTACGAATCTTACGGGATAGGCTGTACCGCTCACTTTTTGGCCTCCCAGAAAAAGCTTGTAATACCGGCGCTATGGAAGTCCCATTGAATAAAGACTTTACGCAAATTGCGTAAGTTAATTTGCCGTACGGCCAAAAAAGTGTGCAGTGCCCCTAAACCTGCAAGGCTCGTAATACCAGCGGTAGTGAAAAAGCAGAGTTATGAGCCTTAACGCTGCTTTTTTACTCATACCGCAAAACTCGTAATCTAGCCGTTAATTTGTTAATTGCTGACATGATAGAAACCCCACTGCGGCTCTGAGCAGCTGTAGTATGTAAAATACTGGTGCACTGAGAACATCTAGTTATGCAGCATCACATGCACATGCAGAGAAAAATGTTAACACTAAAACAGTGATAACCTTTACTAGAAGCATTTTTGCCAGTGCATGTATGTTGTAAATATATTTCCATTCAAAGATGTAATTCATTTATGTGCATTTCAATTTTGACCAGGGTGTTCCTAATACTAAACCGATTTTTTTTCTTTTTTGATTAAGATAGAGCATACAATTTTAAGTAACTTTCTAATTTACTCCTATTATCAATTTTTTTTGTTCTCTTGGTATCTTTATATGAAAGCAAAAATGTATGCTTAGGAGCCGGCTTAGTATCACTTTTATAATAATAATAATAATAATAATAATAATAATAATGCGCTTAGTATAATATTTATAATTATATTATGAACAATCAAGTTAATTGGAATTTATCAATATTAAAAAGTTTTGCAATTCAATTACTACAGAGTTGTACATTAGTCTTTGGCTTTGTTATAACACTTTTCTTTGCTCATTTTGTTCAGAAGCATGACAAAATAAATTATTAGTGGCTGAAAATTGCATGAATTACTTAATTATGGTACACTTAGAGAAAAGAAATCTCTTAATATCCCATGATTAAATTTAATTGCACCCAGCAGTGGTCCAAAATTCCGTTTAAATATTGCATGATTAATAATTAATTCAAATTAATACATAAAAAAATCTTACATTTAAGATAGCAAGATAATACTGTACTTGAAATTTGCATAAATGTTATTTTTTTAACTTAAACTAGATATGTGAATTTGTCTTAAGCGTTCGCTGCACTGAGCTCCTCAGGCAGCCCACGGCAGAACGCTATTTTGCTTTGAAGTGACGTTTCAACCTCTTAGCCAAGAGCCACGAGGGCCAGCTGGCGATATCCCGGATAGCTAACATGCTATGGCTAAGAGGTGGAAACGTCACCTCACAAAAAAATAGCGTTCTGCCATGGGCTGCCTGAGGCGCTCAGTGCAGCAAACACTTCAGACAAATAAAGGAACTTTCAGCATGAAGTATTTTATACTTCATGACTGAAAATCCCCTTTATTTGTTCCACTGGTAAATCCTAGCGTTTCACAAACGCTAGGATTTACTATAACTTAACTATGGCATCTTTCCATAATTCTGTGCCTTGCTATCCACCTTAAGAAATGTCAGGGGAAGTTAGCTAAACTCAGTCATGTTAAGACATTCAAAGTAAAGCTAAAAAACTTCAAACTAAGTTTAATCTACTTGTCCAGTAGACTTTATTCTGATTGGCTTTAAAGCATTTGCTTGGTTTCAAAGATCTTTTGCATAGTCAAATATACTAGATAATATAATGTACTATAAATTCAATGTTAAAATGTATTACATGATGGGGCTTTTTTCTTTTCTCAAATAATTCCCCCCCCCCCTCAAGAAAATTTTAACTATAATAAAAAATATTTTAAAATAAGCTTAGGAAAATTATAAAATAAATGTAAAATAATGTATCTAAAGTAAATAAAAAACGAGAAATAAATATATATTTGACACAGTTACATAAATCCCCCCCCCCCCCCCCCAATTATCTTGTGTATAAACTAAAATAAATGATTGGTTATTCTCTCTGCTAGATTTCAGCTTAAGACAGACAAACATTTTTTTTACATGAGTTTTGATTCTTAGATCTGAACATGAAAGTACTTCAGGTAAGGGAACAACACTAGGAAAGATGAGCTATAGAGGAAGTACATATTTGGACAGTGTGAAATATATTGGGCATAGCCTAGAAAACCTCCATCCATACTATTAGGAGTTAAATGGAATGCAAAATTCTGACCTCCCTACATGCTGTAGAATGATTGGATGATATGTACAGGAGCTCATTCATAATGGTCCTTGATTGGATACAGCAAAAAATAATAATAATAGTAATATTCAGCAGACTTAAAGGGACAGTCTAGGCCAAAATAAACTTTCATGATTCAGATAGAGCATGTAATTTTAAACAATTTTCCATTTTACTTTTATCACCAATTTTGCTTTGTTCTCTTGGTATTCTTAGTTGAAAGCTTAACCTAGGAGGTTCATATGCTAATTTCTTAGACCTTGAAGCCCACTTCTTTCAGATTGCATTTTAACAGTTTTTCACAACTAGAGGGTGTTAGTTCACGTATTTCATATAGATAACACTGTGCTTGTGCACGAGAAGTTATCTGTGAGCAGGCACTGATTGGCTAGACTGCAAGTTAAAAGAACTGAAAAAAGGGGCAGTTTGCAGAGGCTTAGATACAAGATAATCACAGAGGTTAAAAGTATATTATTATAACTGTGTTGGTTATGCAAAACTGGGAAATTGGGTAATAAAGGGATTATCTATCTTTTAAAACAATAAAAATTCTGATGTAGACTGTCCCTTTAAAGGGTCCTCAAGAGAACATGTGCCTGGTCTACAAAAAAATTATAAACAAAATTACAGTTTTACATTTTTTTTAATACCTAATACACATAAAGCTAATGATTAATACAGCTTTACGTTTGCAATGAATATCCCTTTACAAAAAATATATTTAAATTGATTTTGAAACTATAGTGGGAGTGCACAACTGATCCCTAGGGATAGCTTGCTCCCTGGCTTATTAAAACAACTCTCACACAGAGACACCTCAACAAACATTAAAACAAAAACAAACATATTAAAACATGAACATCTTTTTCTTTTCTTTTTTTAAATACACTTTAAAGCATGTTCTTTTAAATTCAACAAAGAAAAGAGACATATTAAAGGGATAGTAAAGTTAAAATTAAACTTTCATAATTCAGATAGGGCATGTAATTTTAAACAACTTTTAAATTTACTTTTATCATCAAATTTGCTTTGTTCTCTTGGTATTCTTTGTTGAAAGCTACACCTAGGTAGACTCATATGCTAATTTCTAAGCCCTTGAAAGCTGCCTCTTATATGAATGCATTTGACAGTTTTTCACAGCTAGAGGGTGTTAGTTCATGTGTTTCATATAAATAACATTGTGTTAACGCGCGTGGAGTTATTTAAGAGTCAGCACTAATTGCCTGAAATGCAAGTCTGTCCAAAGATCTGAGATAAGGAGGCTGTCAGCAGAAGCTTAGATACAAGGTAATTACAGAGGTAAAAAGTATATTTCTATAACAGGGTTGGTCATGCAAAACTTGGGAATGGTAAATAAAAGGATTATCTATCTTTTTAAACAATAACATGTTGGTGTTTATTATCCCTTTAAATGCAATGCAAGTGTGTAGGATAACTAAGGTTACTCTAAACAGACAAAGTAATCAATATGTTACTGGACTTTATTTAAGTCTGTCAGATCCTACCCATACATTTTTTCTAAATGCAAGGGAATTATGGTCTTACCAAGATACATGTAGACCGAATGAAATGTGTGATTTAGTAACTGTCATTAAAAAAAATAACATGCTCAAAAAAATGATTAACTATTAACCCCTTTGCTGGAAGTTCAGATAAAATCTTGCACAAAATACCGGAGAATTTTTAGCCTTTTTTGCTATCACTCGATTTAAACAGAAATAGAGCATTGTTGTTTTTTTAATTTACCTATCAAAACTATATATTTTTTTTTAAGTAGACAATCCAAGGTATTGATCTAGGCCCGTTTTTATATATTTTATGCCACTATTTCACAAACATTGGCTTTCTCACTGAAATTGTTTACATAACACTTCTGCAATCATGAGACAAATAATTGTAAAAGTTTATCTGGGATCCCCTTTGTTTGGAATAGCAGACATGCATGGCTTTACCATTGGTTTTTGGTAATTAGAAGACTGCTAACTGCAGCTGAACAACACTACTGAAATTCCCTGCAGTGAAGGGGTAAATTAGTTAGCTGGTAAGGGAAATAGTATAGTAATCTAGGTATTACTTTCCTACCTGACACCTCCCACCTCTATGATCCCCTCCTAAACTGTTCTCTTACTTCCCAACCCTTACTCACTCCTACCATCTTAGGTACTGGCAGACAGTCTGCCGGTATGCAGTTAAGGTTTTTTTTATTTAAAAAAAAATTCTACATTGTAGCGATTTCCCTCAACCCTTCCACCTCCCTGATCCCTCCCAAATAGGTCTCTAACCCTTCCCCCTCCTAACAGTGGTAGACATCTTTGGTGCTGGCAGCTATCTGCCAGTACCCAATTTATAGTTTTTTTTAATTTATTTTTTAAATGTATTTATTCATTTGTACATTTTCTGTATTGTAGTGGTCCCCCCTCCCCTCGGTCCTTATTGCAGTGCCTCGACCTACCCATCCAAACCTTTTCTTTAGTGCATCACCCCATCCCTCCCTCTCCCGCTGGCACTAACGGAGATCATTGCAGACAGTGACACAGACCGTATCACTGTATCAATCTGGCAATCTGCCTTCATATAGTAACGAAGCCCCAATCTTGCTCTGTTACCATATGAAGGCAGATGCTGAAAGCCCAGGAACAGCAAGTCTCAGTTGTCTTTTGACAACTGAGACTGCTTGGTCTTCCAGCAGTATGGACGTAGTGCTATGTTATGTGGTACAATGGGCTATGTACCGCATGAAGTAGAGCTACGTCCATTTGTCTCAAGGGGTTAAGAGCTAAACATTTATGGCAATTCAATTTACTTCTATTATGGAACTGAGTTGATTCTCTTGGTATGGTATCCTTTGTTGAAAAGCATACATAGGTAGGCTCAGAAACAGCAGTGCACTACTAAGAGATATTTAGGCATTGGTGGTTACCCATATGTATCTCTTGTCATTGGCTCCTCAGATATGTTGAGCTAGGTCCAAGTAGCGCCTTGTTGCACTGGATTAAGCACATCTTTAAGCAATAATTCAGCGATACGTTCCTTCAGCCCTTTAATGTACTTATAGACTAATTTACCAAAATGTAAATACTCAAGATTACCTCAAAATTCATACATTGAACTGGAAGGAAAATCTTGCTAAACTAAATGTCAAATTTAGAAGTAAAAATGTACCTCTAATGTAAATGAGATGTAAAGAGAAAAAGGAAAGTTACAATTAAACAATTCACACAAACAAATTAACTTAGTTATCCTATTTATAAAAAAATATTTTGAAAAGTTTCGGAGTCGAAGATCAGAAAAAAAGCAACAAATGCCATGTTAGCCAAAACTTTGATTCTTTATTTCTGTAGAAAATTTGCAAAGCTTCTTCTTTGGTTCATGAGAGAAATGATTTAGGAATCCCAATGGATTTGTATGGATTCCAGCAGTCTTCTGGTGAGGTGAACGAATAAATATAGCAAAAGTGAGAAACACGCATAAAATCAACTCCCTGCTGTGTCAGCGCATGATTTAAAACACACTGAGCAAGTTATATTGCCGTCTCAATAACACAAAAGCGCTCACCCATATAATAACTTCTCGCTTTTTACTAACAGTCTCATTTTTTAAGCCAGTTTTCCTAGATTTCCTACTTAGGGTCTAGATTTTTACATTCCTTTAGCTCAATGAGTACTATCCAAAATGTAATAAACCCTGCAGAGATCTTGGTTTGAGGTAATTTAACTAAAAGTAAAGTTTAGCAAATTAAAAGAACATAAAAGCATTTTTGTTTGTTGAATCTAAAATAAGTTATAAAGCCGGACAGATAGATCAGCATGCTAAGGCACTGTGGCTGAGCTCTGTAGCAACCCAAGGGTTGCAGGTTCGATCCCCGGCAAGGTCCACTCAGCCTTTCATCCTTCTGAGGTCGATAAAATGAGCAGTGCCTTGAGACCCTTACGGGTGATTAGCCGCGCTTTACAAGTTCCCAATACAAGTTATATGATATGTATTACAGTTTTTTTAAATAGATTTTTCTGTGCTAAAAATATAAATATTGTATGCTGCAGGAGTGATAGCTTCTATCCCATGAAGTAGCTGAGTACAAAATAAAAACAAAAAGCTTTAACGACCTTTATCATGCAATAATATTGTCATGTGTTTAAATACACATGATTAGACATTTCTTGAGTCTAATGTCCCTCTAATACATTTTTGTTTTATAAAGGTAAAATACAAAATGCAATTTAAACATGGAACAGGTTAAAGTATGAATATTATTCAACAAAAGCACTGAGCATCACCAGATGGTGTTAGTTCATGTGTTTCTCCAGAAACAATATTCAGGGGGTGCACTTCCTGGAGGCCCACCAGTGAATTATGGGCAGGGCTATGATGGGACTGGGTGTGGGGTGGGCTGGGCCAGACATGACCAGATGGAGCTGGGGTTGGGTTGGGCAGAGTGGTGCTGGAAAAAATGAAGGACGATAACAGTTGGAGGACATATGGAAGAGCTAGCCATTATGCTTGGGTTGCAAGTAAATACCATTGTGAGGTCACTCACAGGCAGAAATCAGACACTTCACACTCTGTGGGATAATATAGGGCAATGTGTACATCACAACATTTTCTAGAGGTTTTCTGAGAAAGGGAGGGGAACTTGTTGGCAGTAGCCAACTGATGTTTTGTTGGCTGTGTGTTAAGAGGAGGGTTTATTGGCGGCACTATTTGTGTTATGGGCGTCGTTAGGTGCAGTTGGGGAATACTGTGGAGTTGGACCCAGAGCAATTCCTGGATAACCAGTATATTTTGTCTCACAGCAAAACTGCGGGAGGGATTGTGGGCAATTTCCCTGTGTGAGAAAATGTCCCAACTCTATGGTATTGTATGTAATCCTTCTTTGGTTATCTCCATTGCTTTCCCTCCCTTTCTGTGGCCTCTTGCCCAATTATATTCTTCTGTATTTCCCATTCAATGATATTTAGCTCTTCTAGCAATTTTATGTGTGTAGTCATGTTTACAAAAAATAGGATAGATGCTCTAATTAAACTAATAACACTAAGGAGCACTAGTAGGTTGAGATTTTTTTTTCATAAATGAATGACAAATAGGAAAAATAATAATAAAATAAAAATATTAATTATTTTCAATCTATTTTTTTTTTCCTGTGGCTGTCCATGTTGGCATCACTAATCATGCTAATTTAAAATATGCAAGTAGAGTTAAATATATATATTTTTTCCACCAGGCATTTGGCTTTCTAAGAAAAGATGCTTCCAAACAGCGGCATTCTTTTCTTGGTGATAAATCAGGTCTGTAAATCAGACTATCTTCAGGCAGAAATCAGTAAGTGGCTAATTTCAGGTTATCTTGTGATGTCACTTCTGTAAGCATGGCCTCTTCTGAGTTGCCTACATGAATACGTTTAATGGGGCATACCCATGTTAATATACAAATGATGGTAAATATACCATGTTGGTAAATGAGAATGGCAGCTTTAAAGGGATAGTAAAGGCAAAATTAAACTTTCATGATTCAGATAGGGCATGTCATTTTAAACAACTTTCTAATTTACTTTTATCATCAAATTTGCTTTGTTCTCTTGGTATTCATAGTTGAAAGCTAAACCTAGGTAGGCTCATATGCTTATTTCTATGCCCTTGAAGGCCGCCTCTTATATGAATGCATTTTACAGTTTTTCACAGCTAGAGGGCGTTAGTTCATGTGTTTCATGTAAATAACTTTGTGCTCATGCACGTGGAGTTATTTAAGAGTCAGCACTAACTACATAAAATGCAAGTCTGTCAAAAGATCTGAGATAAGGCGGTAGTCAGCAGAAGCTTAGAGGTAAAAAGTATATTTCTATAACAGTGTTGGTTATGCAAATCTGGGGATGGTAAAAAAAGGGATTATCTATCTTTTTAAACAATACAATTTTTGGTGTTTACTATCCCTTTAATATAATTAGTAGTATCCTACTTTATTATTAATTATTTTTATTATAAAAAGGGTGGCTTTCAGATTGATCTATACCACTTTGCAATATTTTTATTCATAAGCTTTTATTCACCCACTAAAGGGTCATTAAAGTAATTTTTATGTTACATATTAATTGTATATACCTTATACACCTGGGGTCTGCAAACTTTTTCTTTGAAGGGCCAGATTATGGATTCATATAAATACGCTCCTTCACAGACTGATTAGGAAGTCACTGAGTAGAATGTTGCAGATTCAGCATTCCAGGTTCCAAACATTACCATTGCCATTTTAACTTTGTAATTTACTTATTTTATCTTATTTGCTTCATTCTCTTGATATCCTTTGTTTAAAAACATATCTAGGTATGTTCAGTAGCTCCTGATTGCTGGCTGCACATAGATGCCTCGTGTGATTGGCTCACACATGTGCATTGCTATTAATGCAACAAAGGATATCTAAAGAATGAAGCAAATTAGCTAATAGATGTAAATTGGAATGTTGTTTAAAATTATATTCTCTATCTGAATCATGAAAGAAAATGTTTGATTTTCATGTCCCTTTAATGGAAATTAGGGCATAATTTCATAATTTCTCCTACTTAGGCCTAGTTCCCATTGCTGTTGTAAACTGTGTAAACTGGTGGTAATGTAAAACATCTTCACTTTAATGGAGATACTTTGCAACCATTTTACACAATTTACAACAGCAATGGAAACTAGGCCTTGTAATAGAAAATAAAGAGCTCTAACCCTATCAAATAATCTGAGGATTAACATACCTTGGAAGTTTATCATATTTTTATATTGTGTAATAAAATAGTGCATTGCTGGAAGACTGTACTATGTGACTACATCCCTTGGTATTCCCCACTATTAATATTCAATCTAGCAGTTACATTTTGATTGATTTCCCCAGCAGGCTGATTATCTGAGGGGCTATTCAGTTGTTATTAAATTAATTTTCAGGCAATTCCTTTGTGAGTAAAGAGTTGATAAGTAAGCTATGTAGGAGGTAGCACAATCATTTTATGAGGTTAGTGGGGTCCATATAATGGGAAAATAAAGACTAGTAATTCTTACCACATAGACTGTCACTTTAAGGCAGATAAGCATAATCCATAGTATAGAAGATGATGTGGCTTTTGCTGCCATTTGCATTTTAACCCTTTAAGGACACAGCTTTCAGTTTGCTCAATTATTTTATGACGGAAAAATTCCGTCGCATGTCCTTAAGAGGTTAAAACAGGGTAAATAAACCTTTTTGATGAATGAATAAATAAATGGGGCATATATATATATATTTAAAATCATAGAAGGGGTTCCAGCACTGTTTTATCCAAAATATTTCTTTATTGAGTTAAAAAGAAGCCCGCAAACAGCAGCCTACATTGCCCTTATTTATGAGCATGTCATTAAAGTGAAGGTAAACTTACCTTGTTTACGTTCCTCATTAACATTCTTTATGCCAAAATAATATGAGTTTCATTCATCAATTTTGCAGCACTTATCTGTTAACAAAGTTATGACCGCAACTATTTGGTTTTACAAAGTATCGTAATTCAACCCGTAATATAATTTTAGTTTTTTGCTTCTGGTCACGCTGTCCCAATAACCAATTGAAATTCTGGCCGTTAGGCGGCCGTCAAGCTACGTCATCGGAGTATTGGTTAATCTGTGCATGCGCCAATTTACTTTCTGCAGATTTGGTTTTGTTGCGCGCTCCAGTTTCGCGCATGCGCATTCTCCCCCCCCCCCGCAATAAAGAGTAAACGTCGTGATAGTTGCGGTCTAGGGAAAACGATCATGTATTTAAAAAATTTATAGCCACTCTGTTTGAAATATAACATAGTACTGAATGAATACAATATTGGTATTCATTCAATACTATGTTGCTAGCGTGATTGACGTATGCTCGTTTTAGACCTGTTCAATGTGAACGCGGATTTTACATATACGTATGGAGCGGGTGAGACCGCTCTATACGTCAGCACAAAGAAATCAAGGAAGTAGATGATGGGCGGAGTTAGCTCGGTAATGGTAGGAAATTTTATAGATAAATAAAGTTGAAAATATAAAATGAATAAAAAAAAAAAAGTTAGCGATTTCAGTATATTTGACATATAGAGTAGATTTATGTGTTCTAGAGGCTCAAACTTTACTTTCACTTTAAATAAACAAAAATGCAATATACTTTTATTGTTTTATCCCATTTTCTTGTAATCTATTTCTGAAAAGTGCAGGCTTTTAAGTTTCTGCTAAAAGTATAACTACCAACTCCAGACTTCACTGGTATATTCCACACGGTCATTGGTTGCACGCTCTAGTGATCCATTTATAACAGTCCCTGACTGTCCTCAGCAGAGAAGGAAATCTAGGTTACAATATGGAAGCATCCAATGCTTTATAGACACTAAGGGGACGATTTATCAAGCTCTGTAAAGACCGCTGCTACATAACTTGTTCGCCTGCTCTGAGACCGCGGACAGAAATCAACCTGATCAAATACGATTGGGTTGATTGACACCCCCTGCTAGCGGCCGATTGGCTGCAAAACTGCAGGAGGCAGCATTGCACCAGCAGTTCACAAGAACTGCTGGTTGAATGATAAATGCCGACAGCGTATGCTTTCGGCATTTATCGATATGCAGCAGACATGATACGCTACATTGTATCATGTCCGCTATTTTTTTCTTCAATATTTATTTTCAGACTAATTTTTGTTTTGAATACATCATTCTATCTAGCATTTAAAACAAATATATATTTTTATATTGTTTTTTATTTTTTATTTTTTCATGCTTTTCCTAAATGGGTTGCAAACAAAGAAAAAAAAAATCCTTGGGATGCAAGAAATATTGTGTTTGCAACTTGGGAGACTTTTTCATCAAATTCCATTTGCTGATTGAAAAACAACCAAGCTGCTATCAAATATTTCATTGTGTGAATACAAAGGTTTTGGAATAAGGTTAATATGTCTAACGCTTGATTGTTCACTATTATTTTGTTAACAATCTAGACCTCCACAGACAAAAAAAATATTTTGGTTGAATCATTTGTCACAAATAACATGTATTTTGTTTTGTCCAATATTATTCACTCATGGGGATGTTTGGAATTCTTCTCTAAATATATTTTCACTGTTTAAAGGAAGGTGTTCAAAGCAGCTTAAACTTAAATAGAAACATAGATATTGACGGCAGAAAAGAGCCATAAGTCCAGCAAGTGTGCCCGATATTTCTTAAAAGTATAAACTTATTTAGTTTGTGGGATAAATAAAGTTAAAATAACAGATAGTACTACTGCTACAAGCCACCAGAAGCATTTTTGTTTTTAAATAAGGTCAGGATAAGCCAAGAACACCTACATTATACCTATGAACCCCTAATCTGCTGTCCCTAACATCACCGACACCTACATTATATTTATTAACCCCTAATCTGCTGCCCCCAATGTCGCTGCAACCTACCTACAATTATTAACCCCTAATCTGCTGCCCCCAACGTCGACGCCACTACATTAAATGTACTAACCCCTAAACCTAAGTTTAAGGTTTTATTTTACAGGTATATTTGTATGTATTTTAACTAGAAAGTAATTAAATAGTTAATAACTATTTAATAACTATTGTACCTAGTTAAAATAAATACAAAGTTACCTGTAAAATAAAAATAAATCCTAAATTAGCTACAATGTAACTATTAGTTATATTGTAGCTATTTTAGGGTTTATTTTATAGGTAAGTACATTTAGTTTTAAATAGGAATAATTTATTTAATTGTAGTTATTTTATTTAGATTTATTTAAATAATATTTAAGTTAGGGGGGTGATAGGGCTAGGGTTAGACTTAGATTTAGGGGTTAATAAATTTAATATAGTGGCGGCGACATTGGGGGCGGCAGATTAGGGGTTAATAAATGTAGGTAGGTGTCGGCAATGTTAGGGACGCCAGATTAGGGGTTACTAAAATTTAACTAGTGTTTGCGAGGCGGGAGTGCGGCGGTTTAGGGGTTAATATATTTATTAAAGTGGGGGCGATGTCTGATCGGCAGATTAAGGGTTACAAATTTTATTTAAGTGTTTGCGATGTGGGGGGGGGGGGCTCGGTTTAGGGGTTAATAGGTAGTTTATGGGTGCTAGTGTACTTTTTAGCACTTTAGTTAAGTGTTTTATGTTACGGCGTTAGCCCATAAAACTCTTAACTACTGACTTTTAAATGCGGTACGAGTCTTGACAGGAGAGGCTGTACCGCTCACTTTTTCCAAGACTCATAATACCGGCGTTAGGAAAATCCCATTGAAAATATGGAATACGCAATTGACGTAAGTGGATTTCCGGTATGTTCGAGTCGCGGAAAAAAAGTGAGCGGTACACCTGTACCTGCCAGACTCGTAATACCAGCGGGCGTTAAAAAGCAGCGTTGGGACCTCTCAACGCTGCTTTTTAAGGCTAGCGCAAGACTCGTAATCTAGGCGATAATTAATCCCTTTATTACCCATACCCAAGTTTTGCATAAAGAACATGGTCATATTAATATACTTTTTTCCTCTGTGATTACCTTGTATCTAAGCTTCTGCAGACTGTCCCCTTATTTCAGTTCTTTTGAAAGACTTGCATTTTAGCCAATCAGTACTGACTCATAAGTAACACCACAGGCATGAGCACAATGTTATCTATATGACACACATTAACTAGCACTGTCTAGCTTTTTAACGGTCAAAATGCACTGAGATAAGAGGCGGTCTTCAAGGACTTAGAATTTAGCATATGAGCCTAACTAGGTTTAACTTTCAACAAAGAATACCAAGAGAACAAAGCAAATTTAATGATAAATGTAAATTGGAAAGTTGTTTAAAATTGCATTACCTATCTGAGTTATGGAAGTTTAATGTTGACTAGACTGTCCCTTTAAATAGTGTATATTTGAACTTTCAAAGGCAAAACAAGTGTTTCTCAGTTTTAGAGTAACAGTTTTCTTTTAACTGCATGAATGAGTGAAAAACATGTTTTTGCCCCATTATTTATTTATTTATAAAAGACATCTCATTTACCATTTTATTTTTGTACTTGTTTTTTCACGTGCATCCAAATCCGAATTCTGTCCTAATCCACTGTGGCACTGTTTTATCCATTGGAATATTTACAAGAAAAAATTGAGCGTATCCAAGTAAATTTAGGAGAATATTATATTCCAGCTGAATTTTGTAAAAAAGAAATAAACTCATGAGTGAGCCTGCAGCCAATAAGAAGCAGCGGGCATCAGACAGCTGCTTCCTAACCTGTACCCCAGCTCTTAGCTGCCATTTAAAATCACCCCAGACAAGTCTAACTGGGGTGATTGATAGACCCTGCTAGAGTGTGATTGGCCTCATATGAGCAAGGAGCCGCATTGCACAATCAGCTTTTTTCAGTTCTGGTCTTTGTTAAAGGCACATTAAACACTTTGACATGGTAATATAAAATGATAAATCATATATATAGAAAAAACGCTGCAATATGCTTTCATTATTTATTTTGTCCCCTTTTCTTGTAATTCCATTCTGAAATTGTGAGATTTTCAGTTCCTGTTAGAAATGGAAGTGCAGAACACTGTTATATTCCACACAGCTATTGGCTGCTCACTTTAGTGACCTATTTATAACTGTCCCTAATTGGCCACAGCAGAGAAGGTAACCTAAGTTACAACATGGCAGCTCCGATTTTTTTATAGAAACTAAAGCTTTACTCATATTTTGTCAAAATTTAAACAGCTAATGAAACTTTACAAAAAGTATCTACATGTTATTCACAGACAATTTTTTTCTTTGAATTCATCATTCCATGTAGAATTTATATACGGCTAGATTTGGAGTTTTGTCGGTAACGACCCAAAAAACTAACGCCGGCTTTTTTCTGGCCGCACCATAAAAATAACTCTGGTATTGAGAGTCCACATAAAGGCTGCGTTAGGCTCCAAAAAAGGAGCGTAGAGCATTTTTAACGCAGCTTCAACTCTCAATACCAGAGTTGCTTACGGACGCGGCCAGCCTCAAAAACGTGCTTGTGCACGATTCCCCCATAGGAAACAATGGGGCTGTTTGAGCTGAAAAAAAACCTAACACCTGCAAAAAAGCTGCGTTCAGCTCTTAACGCAGCCCCATTGTTTGCTATGGGGAAACACTTCCTACGTCTGCACCTAACACTCTAACATGTACCCCGAGTCTAAACACCCCTAACCTTACACTTATTAACCCCTAATCTGCCGTCCCCGCTATCGCTGACACCTGCATTTTATTTTAAACCCCTAATCTGCCGCTCCGTAAACCGCCGCTACTTACATTATCCCTATGTACCCCTAATCTGCTGCCCCTAACACCGCCGACCCCTATATTATATTTATTAACCCCTAATCTGCCCCCCTCAACATCGCCTCCACCTGCCTACACTTATTAACCCCTAATCTGCCGAGCGGACCGCACCGCTATTATAATAAAGTTATTAACCCCTAATCCGCCTCACTAACCCTATAATAAATAGTATTAACCCCTAATCTGCCCTCCCTAACATCGCCGACACCTAACTTCAATTATTAACCCCTAATCTGCCGACCGGAGCTCACCGCTATTCTAATAAATGGATTAACCCCTAAAGCTAAGTCTAACCCTAACACTAACACCCCCCTAAATTAAATATAATTTTAATCTAACGAAATTAATTAGCTCTTTTAAATAAATTATTCCTATTTAAAGCTAAATACTTACCTGTAAAATAAATCCTAATATAGCTACAATATAAATTATAATTACATTGTAGCTATTTTAGGATTAATATTTATTTTACAGGCAACTTTGTAATTATTTTAACCAGGTACAATAGCTATTAAATAGTTAAGAACTATTTAATAGTTACCTAGTTAAAATAATTACAAAATTACCTGTAAAATAAATCCTAACCTAAGTTACAATTAAACCTAACACTATACTATCATTAAATTAATTAAATAAAATACCTACAATTACCTACAAGTAAACCTAACACTACACTATCAATAAATTAATTAAATACAATTCCTACAAATAAATACAATTAAATAAACTAGCTAAAGTACAAAAAATAAAAAAGAACTAAGTTACAAAAAATAAAAAAATATTTACAAACATAAGAAAAATATTACAACAATTTTAAACTAATTACACCTGCTCTAAGACCCCTAATAAAACAACAAAGCCCCCCAAAATAAAAAATGCCCTACCCTATTCTAAATTACTAAAGTTAAAAGCCCTTTTACCTTACCAGCCCTGAACAGGGCCCTTTGCGGGGCATGCCCCAAGAAGTTCAGCTCTTTTGCCTGTAAAAAAAATCTAACCCAAACCCCCCTTAAATAAACCTAACACTAAGCCCCTGAAGATTATCCTACCTTGTCTTCACCTCACCAGGTATCACCGATCCGTCCTGGCTCCAAAATCTTCATCCAACCCAAGTGGGGGTTGGCGATCCATCATCCGGTGGCTGAAGAGGTCCAGAAGAGGCTCCAAAGTCTTCATCCTATCCGGGAAGAAGAGGCGATCCGGACCGGCAACCATCTTGATCCAAGCGGCATCTTCTATCTTCATCCGATGACGACCGGCTCCATCCTGAAGACCTCCACCGCGGACCCATCTTCTTCTGGCGACGTCCAACTGAAGAATGACGGTTCCTTTAAGGGACGTCATCCAAGATGGCATCCCTCGAATTCCGATTGGCTAATAGGATTCTATCAGCCAATCGGAATTAAGGTAGGAATATTCTGATTGGCTGATGGAATCAGCCAATCAGAATCAAGTTCAATCCGATTGGCTGATCCAATCAGCCAATCAGATTGAGCTTGCATTCTATTGGCTGTTCCGATTAGCCAATAGAATGCGAGCTCAATCTGATTGGCTGATTCCATCAGCCAATCAGAATATTCCTACCTTAATTCCGATTGGCTGATAGAATCCTATCAGCCAATCGGAATTCGAAGGACGCCATCTTGGATGACGTCCCTTAAAGGAACCGTCATTCTTCAGTTGGATGTCGCCGGAAGAAGATGGGTCCGCGGTGGAGGTCTTCAGGATGGAGCCGGTCGTCATCGGATGAAGATAGAAGATGCCGCTTGGATCAAGATGGTTGCCGGTCCGGATCGCCTCTTCTTCCCGGATAGGATGAAGACTTTGGAGCCTCTTCTGGACCTCTTCAGCCACCGGATGATGGATCGCCAACCCCCGCTTGGGTTGGATGAAGATTTTGGAGCCAGGACGGATCGGTGATACCTGGTGAGGTGAAGACAAGGTAGGATGATCTTCAGGGGCTTAGTGTTAGGTTTATTTAAGGGGGGTTTGGGTTAGATTAGGGGTATGTGGGTGGTGGGTTGTAATGTTGGGGGGAGGGGTATTGTATGTTTTTTTTTACAGGCAAAAGAGCTGAACTTCTTGGGGCATGCCCCGCAAAGGGCCCTGTTCAAGGCTGGTAAGGTAAAAGAGCTTTTAACTTTAGTAATTTAGAATAGGGTAGGGCATTTTTTATTTTGGGGGGCTTTGTTGTTTTATTAGGGGGCTTAGAGTAGGTGTAATTAGTTTAAAATTGTTGTAATATTTTTCTTATGTTTGTAAATATTTTTTTATTTTTTGTAACTTAGTTCTTTTTTATTTTTTGTACTTTAGCTAGTTTATTTAATTGTATTTATTTGTAGGAATTGTATTTAATTAATTTATTGATAGTGTAGTGTTAGGTTTATTGTAGGTAATTGTAGGTATTTTATTTAATTAATTTATTGATAGTGTAGTGTTAGGTTTAATTGTAACTTAGGTTAGTATTTATTTTACAGGTAATTTTGTAATTATTTTAACTATTTTAGCTATTAAATAGTTCTTAACTATTTAATAGCTATTGTACCTGGTTAAAATAAATACAAAGTTACCTGTAAAATAAATATTAATCCTAAAATAGCTATAATATAATTATAATTTATATTATAGCTATATTAGGATTTATTTTACAGGTAAGTATTTATCTTTAAATAGGAATAATTTATTTAATAAGAGTTAATTAATTTCGTTAGATGTAAATTATATTTAACTTAGGGGGGTGTTAGTGTTAGGGTTAGACTTAGCTTTAGGGGTTAATACATTTATTAGAGTAGCGGTGAGCTCCAGTCGGCAGATTAGGGGTTAATAATTGAAGTTAGGTGTCGGCGATGTTAGGGAGGGCAGATTAGGGGTTAATACTATTTATTATAGGGTTAGTGATGCGGATTAGGGGTTAATAACTTTATTATAGTAGCGCTCAGGTCCGCTCGGCAGATTAGGGGTTAATAAGTGTAGGCAGGTGGAGGCGACGTTGTGGGGGGCAGATTAGGGGTTAATAAATATAATATAGGGGTCGGCGGTGTTAGGGGCAGCAGATTAGGGGTACATAAGGATAACGTAGGTGGCGGCGCTTTGCGGTCGGCAGATTAGGGGTTAATAAGTGTAGGCAGATGGAGGCGACGTTGAGGGGGGCAGATTAGGGGTTAATAAATATAATACAGGGGTCGGCGGTGTTAGGGGGAGCAGATTAGGGGTACATAAGGATAACGAAGGTGGCGGTCGGCAGATTAGGGGTTAAAAAAATGTATTCGAGTGTCGGCAGTGTGGGGGGACCTCGGTTTAGGGGTACATAGGTAGTTTATGGGTGTTAGTGTACTTTAGAGTACAGTAGTTAAGAGCTTTAGAAACCGGCGTTAGCCCAGAAAGCTCTTAACTACTGACTTTTTTCCTGTGGCTGGAGTTTTGTCGTTAGATGTCTAACGCTCACTTCAGAAACGACTCTAAATACCGGAGTTAGAAAGATCCCATTGAAAAGATAGGATACGCAATTGACGTAAGGGGATCTGCGGTATGGAAAAGTCGCGGCTGAAAAGTGAGAGTTAGACCCTATTTTGAGTGACTCCAAATACCGGCGGTAGCCTAAAACCAGCGTTAGGAGCCTCTAACGCTGGTTTTCACGGCTAACGCCAAACTCCAAATCTAGGTCATAGTGTTTAATATCCCTTTAAATAAGGCTCAATAAAGTTCCATTAGAGATGGTGAAGACGAACACTGTGGGGGAATTCAAGAATGCTTGGAATAAACATAAGGATATCCTACAAACTAAATAAGCTTACACTTTCGAAATATTTTGGGCAGATTTTTTGGGTCTATTGTTCTACCAGTCATCAAAATCTATGTTTCTATATCACTTTCATGGATTCTCAAGTTTTATTTTTAGACAACGCACAAATGTAATATAAACCTTAGGACAGAGTTTTAGTTTATGTGGCATATATAACAAAGTGCGAGCAGACGATACGATGTAGCATTTCATGTCCGCTGCACATCGATAAATGCCGACAGCATACGCTGTTGGCATTTATCATTGCACAAGCAGTTCACCAAAATTGCTTGTGCAATATAGCCCCCTGCAGATTTGCGGCCAATCGGCTGCTAGCAGGGGGTGTCAATCAACCCAATCGTATTCGATCAGGTTGATTTCTGTCCACGGCCTCAGAGCAGGCGGACAAGTTATGGAGCAGCGGTCTTTTTTGTGATAATACAGAAATACATAGGGGCCCATTAATCAAGCTCCGGATGGAGCTTGAGGGCCCGTGTTTCTGGCGAGCCTGCAGGGTCGCCAGAAAAAACAGTTATGAAGCAGCGATCTAAAGACTGCTGCTCCATAACCTGTCCGCCTGCTCTGAGCATCGCCGCAATTCAACCCGATCGAGTATGATCGGGTTGATTGACCCCCCTGCTGGTGACCGATTTGCCGCGAGTCTGCAGGGGGCGGCGTTGCACCAGCAGTTCACAAGAGCTGCTGGTGCAATACTGAATATGGAGAGTGTATTGCTCTCCGCATTCAGCTAGATCTGTCGGACCTGATCCGCACTGTCGGATCAGGTCCGACAGACCTTTGTTAAATAGACCCCTTAAACAATATATTCAACACAATTTGAATTGACCTAAGGTTTATAACTAGTAGGAATAGAATAAACATAGGAGTTCAAGACTCTAGTGATTCACATTTACAGTTTTACAATTATTAATTAACACCAAGGAATACTGTATTTTGTAAACTGAGAACATCAGGGCAAACTGAATAAGAGAAACATTCATAATAAAACATTAAGAGAGAGACTTAATGATTTGCTGCATCTGTATGAGTTTAGAAAATGATAGGGTGGAACTACCATTGGTGTAGCAGGTGCAGTGGCGCCGGGCAAAAGTTATGGAGGGGGCCCATAGCAGTGAGTCTATGCCTATGCATGTACAGAAAGTGTACTTTCCTAATACAGGGAAGCATTTTAGTATAACAGGTTCTATATATCTATCTATCTATCAATCATAAGAAAGAACATTATGTATATTTTTACTATTGCCTATTACTGAATAAGGGTCCCAAAACAATTTTCCACGAGGGCCCTCTGTTGAGTAGGTCCGCTACTGAGGCAGAGGTAAATGTGAAAGACATACAATATTTTTTAACAAATCCAACAGAATATTAATCTACAATGCTTAATATGTTGCAGGGGATCTAACACATTAGTGAGAGGGAGTCCCCTTTTTTGTTGATTGTTAGTGTGATCTACGCATATGCACATGCTAAGAACGAGAATATTTGAGCAAAATTTATCTTAATTTAACAGAGAGATTAATCATTTTTTAATGATTCACACTTCTTGTAATCTCAGCCAATACTATTACTACTGGTTTACTGAGAACTGGGAAATCACACAACAGTAGACATCTACTGGTAGGCCTTGATCTCATTTTGGGAGAACCTAATGTATTGCATGTAAAATGAATGGCTACATGCACAAGCCTCTGGTCAACCAGAAATCTTAAGCTAAGTCCCAGTAGCTTATTGCTTCTCTGAAACTGTGCAAACAAAGTCCAAAGTTGGTAAATAGGTGAAATAAAACATATCTTTTATTTATCAATTTAAAAACATCCTTAGTGTACAACAATGAGCCAGCAAGGTTCAACAAAGGGCAAGAACCTACGCGTTTTATGTCAAAGCACAGTTTGCCAGGGTTTAGCCAACATCCCCTCAGTGTCTTTTTATAATCAAGAAAAATGTAACTGCTTCATTTCATTAGTTACTTACAACATCAAAGCCTCTGTATACAATTTACACAAAGATCATTTGAAGGAAACTGACTACATAGACACTGATAAATAAATATATATATACAATATGTACTGTGTTAAAGGAACTATTGTGTTTAATAGCCTAATAAATAGGAACTGTTTGCTTCTACAAATATATAATGGCATAAAAGCATGAAACCACTCATTTTCAAAGACACCAAATATATTATTATGTAAAAAAGGTGGGTGGTGAAGAAAAGAAATATGATACAACGATAGTGTGAAAAAATAATTGTGTTTATGATAAAAAATGTATATATATATATATATATATATATATATATATATACACTGTCTCGGTTGAGTGGGTAGGTGAATTGCTCTTGGGTCTCCCTAAGGGGCCTATTTATCAAATCTCTGTTCGACATGATCCGATCAGTGGATCATGTCCAACAGACATCACTGAATGCGGACAGCATATGCTCGCCATATTCAGCATTGCACCAGGAGCTCTGGTGAACTGCTGGTGCAATGCCGCCCCCTGCGGATTTGCGGCCAATCAGCAGGGGGTTTCAATCAACCTGATCGTATCTGATAGGGTTGATTGCTGTCCGTGGCCTCAGAGCAGGTGGACACATTATGGAGCAGCGGTCTTTAGACCGCTGCTTCATAACTTGGTGTTTCTGGCGAGCCTGAAGGCTCACCAGAAACATGGGACATCAAGCGCCATACAGAGCTTGATAAATAGGCCCTTAAGAGTAAAAGGGGAAACCAGACGTGGACTCCTTGCACACATGCCCTATATATATGTTTAACCTCTATGCAAAGATGTAACTCATAGTAAGTCATAGTGCAATAAAAAGCATTAGAACATTTTATATTTGCTCTTGAATTTCCCTTTAAGTGTCCATTTTTTTTGCCTTAATTTTACAGGAAAGGTAGCTAAAAAACTGGACTACTGGCTACCCAGCAGATACGTTGTTTGCATATATTATTGAGAGAACAGTCACTCCTTTACGTTTTTTGTAAGTTATTAAATATGTTCTGTTCTCAGTAATATGCAAAGTGGTTTGCATTCACTGTATCACCGATATACACAGGCCCACACATGCTCTTACATAGCAATGTACAGTTGAAATTAAAATTCTCTCTTATTTGAATGATGGACCCCTGGCCTCATCTTATGTAAATGTATTTTCATTCATTATCTACTTATGAGATTTTCCTGCAGCACTAAAATAAGACAGATCCCACACACAGTTGATGTGATCATAAAAGCATTTTTTTTTTCTGCCCTCAAGAAAAAGCAATTTATATCAACCTTAAAAGTGTTTAATTAAAGTCAGATAAATCAAGAAGTCATTAGCACTGTATTGGGCTTCCTGTCTATAAGGTAATATGTGGGAAGCAGGAGGATGCAAGGACAGTGAATAGAAAATTCACAGTTTATTCTAGGCAAGATACTTTCTAAAGGGTTTTTATTAAATCAAGGTTTTTACGCCGCAGCAGATAGTTACATGTGCAGTCTTTTGTAATACAGAATGTTCAGATGTTGTTGGTTATCGGTGCAAAAAAGTTAAAGGACAAGTAAATACAGTAGATGATGCATGATAAAAAGACAGTAATAGCACTTAGGGGTCTATTTATGTAGGTGCGGACAGACATGATACGCTATAGCGAATCATGTCCGCCTCACAAGATAAATGCTGACAACATACACTGCAGGCATTTATCATTGCACCAGCAGTTCTGGTGAACTGCTGGTGCAATACCGCACCTGTATACAGGTAGCCCTCAGTTTACGCCGGGGTTAGGTTCCAGAAGGAATGGTTGTAAATCGAAACCGTTGTAAATTGAAACCCAGTTTATAATGTAAGTCACTTGGAAGTGAGGGAGATAGGTTCCAGGCCCCTCTCAAAATTGTCATAAGTAACACCTAATACATTATTTTTAAAGCTTTGAAATGAAGACTTTAAATGCTAAACAGCATTATAAACCTAATAAAATAATCACACAACACAGAATATATAATTAAACTAAGTTAAATGAACAAAAACATTTGCTAAACAGCATTATAAACCTAATAAAATAATCACACAACACAGACTTCACTTGCATTTTTCTGCAAACAGTTCTTTCTATGCATTCCAATCTGGACTGATTTATAGACAGGAAGATCTTGTTCCTTTGAAATCTGCTCGATAGCTCAGGTATGGTTAAACTGATTAATTTCAGCTTGCTTGGCTTTGCTGCAACACAAGCGGACAGCTCCACCTACTGGCTATTTTAATAAATGCACTGCTTCTCAATGCTTTTCAATAGCAGTCACATGACTGGAAAAAAAGGTTGTTATTCTGAAACGGTGTAAATTGAACCGTTGTAAAACAAGGGCCACCTGTATATTTATTGCAGCCAATTTTATTGCAGCCAATTTTTTTCAGGGCCAAGTTTCAGAAGCCCCACTCAAGAGAAATTGACTAGCCAATTCGATCTCAAATTAAAGTAAATCAGTATCAAACCTTAAAAAAAACCAAAATGTATTAAATTCACGTTACACAAGTCATTATACTATCATGAAGAAAACTTCATGTGTGCAAAAGAAAATCTAAACAAAAATAGGGCAATTTCACACAATTATCTCAAATACTAAAATAGCAGAGTGGTCTGTTTCTACAATGCACTCACTGCCAGCTTAATTTAAAGGGACAGTCAAGTCAAAACAAAAATTTCATGATTTAGATAGGGCATGCATTTTAAACAACTTTACAATTTTCTTTTAACATCACATTTGATTTTGTTCTTTTTTTTAATTATTTTTAAAGCTAAACCTAGGAAGTCTCTTATGCTAATTTCTAAGCCATTGAAGGCCGCCTCTTATCTGTATTTTGACAGGCTTTTTACATCTAAACATTGCTAGTTTATTTGTGCCATATATATAGGGTGACCATATTGCCGCTTTAAAAAGGGACACATATGAAAAATGCATATGCCAGGGCTGTTTAAATAAATGTTTTGAATAATGTTCTATTATAAGAATGCTGACATATGTATTTTTCATATGTGTCCTTTTTTAAAGCGACAATATGGTCACCCTACATATAGATAATATTGTGCTCACTCCTGGGGAGTTACCTAGGAGTCAGCACTGATTGGCTAAAATCCATGTCTGTCAAAAGAACGGAAATAAGGGGGCAGTCTGCAGAGACTTAGGCGCAAGGTAATTGGAGAGGTAAAAAGTGTATTAACATAACTATGCTGGATATGCAAAACTGGGACATGGGTAATAAAGGGATTATCTATCTTTTTAAACAATAACAATTCTTGAGTAGACTGTCCCTTTAACTCCCTAGCATGTTTTTGTACAGTAGATTTATCCTTTTAAGCCATTAGAGTAGGGATCACTAAATGTCTTTACAACAATCTAATGGTAGAACCAATTTTCATATTTAAAGGGATAGTCAAGACAAAAAAAAAACTTTCATGATTCAAATAGTGCATGTAATTTTAAACAACTTTCCAATTTACTTTTATCACCAATTTTGCTTTGTTTCCTTGATATTCTTAGTTGAAAGCTAAACCTAGGAGGTTCATATGCTAATTTCTTAGACCTTGAAGGCCGCCTCTAATCTGAAAGCATTTTGACAGTTTTTCACCACTAGAGGGCGTTAGTTCATATGTTTCATATAGATAACATTGAGCTCATGCACGTGAATTTACAGAGGAGTGAGCACTGATTGGCTAAAATACAAGTCTGTCAAAATAACTGAAATAAAGGGGGCAGTCTGCAGAGGCTTAGATACAAGGCAAATACAGAGGTAAAACGTGTATTATTATAACTGTGTTGGTTATGCAAAACTAGGGAATGGGTAATTAAGGGATTATCTATCTTTTAAAACAAAAAAATTCTGGTGTTGACTGTCCCTTTAAGTTCATCATATATTGTTTTAATTTTTTTAAACAAAATTTACATTCAGGTTTATATAAAGTATAATGTACTTAAAAAAACATTTGTACTATCAAAAGTAACATTAAAATTTAAATGTTAATATTTATAAATTGTTTTTCTTTTTAAATTGAATATTATATTGGATATTATATTTTATATTATATATTATATTTTAAATAATGTGTTGCAGATATCATGCCATAATGTTATGTAATTAATAATTTCAGTAAACATTCATATTTTAAAAAAAAGTTTATTTATTTACTTATTTTTAAATAAGTTGTACTACAGCATTAGCTATTCATTTCTGCTGAGGGTTTTGTAGCTAAATGCTTTGATAAGCTTTCCTAAAAAAGTTTAGAAAATTCCAAAATGAGAAAAAATAAAAAATCAAACATTTTCCTAAACAATTTCACAAAAATACTAACTGAATGTTGGAGTTTCTAGTGGTTGCCAATCACTGACTAAATATCCAATTTAAACCAAAAATGGTAATTTTGATAGGCTTCTAATGCAAGTTGTATTTTAATTTAAATATTGTTTACATACATTTCTGTACATCTACATATCTGTCTGTCCGTCCGTCTGTCTGTTGGTCTATCTATATCTACTTATCTCTCTATTGGCAGATGGATACAGTGCATTGTGTATCCCTTTATGTATCTATGGATTTGTATTCAAGAAAGGTCCCTCCTCCACATGCACACACAACATATCTATCATCGTTGTTTTTTAAGAGTGATCTATAGAAGAATGACTAGAAATTCTAAATAATGTCTAACATGAGCAAAGTACCCCAGAAATCAATGCAAGCACCTGATCTGACATTGATTAAGAGACAGGTTCTCTCACCTTCTGATTCATCCTTGGTTATACGGTAACACACAAGCCCCCGTATTGATTTTTCTGCTCTACCTTTCCCTGTCACTAAATGAAATACAGATCTTGTGATGCTGTGTTTACGGTTACCTCTTTGCTAGGATTTAATCCTGCTAGCCTGGAGGTTATTTCCAAAGATACAGCTAAAGAACCTTAAGATGTGGGCTTCAGGATGTACATGACAGATGTAGGTATTTTTCCCAGCACATGTGATTAGTTTGCAATTGTTCATACACCAAGTAATTCTTCCATAATAGTAGCAAAGGAATCATAACTGTAGTGTATATAGGTAGACATGTTTATTTCACAAATCAAATTACAGATTTAAACACATATGCTTAGTTTATCTTGAAAAATACTAAAATGACACTTATTATTATCATCAATTATTTGTAATATGAGACCAAACCTATCTAGCTTTGGGTACATGGGTAGAGGAACATAATGATACTGATGCATGTTTAACCCTTTGAACACTAAGCACTTTCCCACCTGGATGCTACGCTGTTTTGTTTTGTTTTTTGCTTTTGAAATATTTTTTTAACATTTTTTCTTCAGATCCCCAAGACTTACACTGTTAGAAAGGTTAGGTGATTACCTTTCCAACATTGGGTCTTGGGGGTCTGCAGCTGCTTAGATGCCTGAGATACAGGCTTCTAAGCAGCATGCCCCCTGCTCCTATACTTAATATTGTAAATTTTAAATAAAGTTGCACAGTGACGTCATCAGGTCATTGCGCGTGATGTCACCACACATAACGGGAAGCCCCGGCAATGCCTGTCACTATGCAGGCCTAATCACTGGGTAGGAGCGGGTGGGAGTCCCCAGATCCCCCTCAAGGTGAGAGAGACGGCTCTGAGCCGTCGTTAGCACCAGAGTGGGAAAGTCTGCGACGGCTCAGAGTCGTCGTTAGCACTCAAGGAGTGAAAAATATACAGGCACATAAAAAACAGTAAATAAAACTGTGATGTTTAGTGAATTTGCCTCTGTTCCTGATGTTACAGCTCTGACATGTAAGACAGCCACATAAATTCTGTGTGAACAAGTACTCACTTTATTTATCAAGATGCAACAGGTCTCTCATATTTCTGCCTCATTACACACTGTTTGCTTCTGCAGCCTTTTTTACCTCAGGAACATTTCAACAACAGGAAACAGGAAGTGAGGAACTGGCTAGGAAGTAGAAGAAAGTGGGGAACCAAACAAGGAAGTGTATCAGTTATAACTAGCAACAGCTTATACATCCACCTCCTTTCCTTCTCAATAAAAAAAAAAATACAAAAAAACATAAACAAATGAAGAACAAAAGTCAACAATAATATATATAAAAACAGATCAAATATGGTGTCTTAATCAGTATCTCTTTGTCCATCATCTTCCAGACCCACAACTTCTTTTTTAGGAGACCTTATTCTTCTTCTACTAGGATACCATTGACACCTTCTCACTGTTGAGTTTCTCTGACTAAAGTCCCTTAATGGATCTGGATGCTGCCAGAAATTTGTAGCCCTTCTCATCCTCTTAGAATAGCCAGTATTTTCTTGACCATGGACTTGATTTTTATCTGTACTTTGCCTTAAAACGATGTGTTCCTGAGTTCCATGGGGTATCACCTCCAAATCTTCCCCTATGTTATCTTGAAGATTATTTTCATCTTGAGCCTCAGGAACAGGTATATTGCATACATTTGAAGAGTCATTGTGTCAGACTCCATGCCAGATATCAATGTCTGGCTGCATGGTTGGCCCAGCTGGCTTTGTCTGGTTGTGCATTATATGTGGTCGAAGCTGATTTGTATGTCTCCGTGTGCAATGTCCATTAGAGATTAAAACTTCATATTGTGCTGACTCCAGAACTTTTTTTAATTACTGCTGCTTGCCAATGATTGTCCTGATGATATACACGCATCCAAACAGAATCCCTGTCTGGTAACAACAACTTGCTTTCCCTCCTTGCATCTTCAATTGTTGCTGGATGACTCAATGTCTAATCGCAGATTTTAATAGGTCCAATTTTGTTCTAAGCACTCGACCTAACATGCGGCACGCTGGAGGTTGTCCAGTGGTTGGATGAGGTGTATTTGTGTACTGCTGGAGGAACACAGATATATGTTGTTCGGGTCTCTTTCCCTCTGCTTTTAAGCTTTTCAGAAAACCTTTAAGCCTTTGCACAAAATGTTCTGCTTGACCATTAGTGGCAGGATAATATGGTGCTGTTTGATGATGACAAATACCATTTTCTTTGAGAAAAGCTTGAAATTGCATAGAAACAAACTGGGGTCCATTATCTGAAAACAAGCTCTGTGGGAAGGACAAACGTTGCAAACAGTTTCATTAATGCAGCAACTGTAGCTTCTGCAGTAGTCTGTGACATGATAAAAACCTCTGGCCATTTAGAATGTGCGTCTACCACAATCAGATACATTTTATTCTCCACTGCTCCAGCATAATCTATGTGGATTCTCTGTGATGGTGATAGAGGCCAGGTCCAAGGATGTACTGACCCATGTGGAACATCACGCTGTGCTTGGGCATATCCAGTGCAAGCTGAAACATAACGGGCAATATCCTCATTGAGGGTTGTCCACCACATGTGACCCCTTGCTTTCTGTTTCATGCGGACTATGCCAGGATGACCTTCATGAAGAATTTCAAGAATCTGTTGTTGTAACACAAAAGGAATGACAACCCTTTCTCCCCAGACCAAACAGCCATCCCAAAGTAATAACTCTAGAGCCCTGTTTTGAAATGACTTGAGATGTATTGGAGTCTTAATTGGCCAATCTTTGCGTACATAAGCAAGTACCCTCACAGAGTCTTTGGCTGTCTCCTGAGTAATTTCGTTTGCTGTTATCACCTCAGAAAAATAAATATTTGATCGTTTTGTGGTAGAAAATTCTGAATCCATTGTCAATGGAGGCCTAGAGAAGGCATCTGCATTAGCATGTAGGCCATTTGGATGATATTGTATATGATACTGGTAGGCGCCCAGAGTCAAGGCATATCTCTGAAGCCTTGCTGCTGTTGTGGTTGAGATACCTTTCTGTGGGTTAAAAGTTGTCAACAAGGGTTTATGATCCGTAAGCAGCATGAAGGATTGACCATATATATAAAGATGGATTTTTTTAATGCCCATATGATTGACAGAGCCTTTTTATCTATCTAAGAGTAGTTTTTCTTTGCAGCTGTGAGCAGCTGTGAGTGATCTGGAGGCAAAAGCCACTGGCCTGTCTGTTCCTCGTGAACTACGGACTAGTTCTTTTGACTTACTGAAAGCTGTTGCATATTCTTCTGTCCAGTGCCAAGGACGTTTGCTCTCCAGAAGACGATGTAAAGGGTAAAGCATGTGAGCTAAATTGGGCAAAAAACAATTGTAGTAATTCAACAGACCAAGATAGGATCTCAGTTGTGTCACATTTTATGGAGTTGGAGCATCCTGCAAGGCCTTGACGTTCTCATCTGTGGTATGCAGTCCATGTTTGTCAATTATATGAGCACAAAATTCAAGGCGATCGTGCATGAATTTGCATTTATCCAAATTTACCTTCAATCCGTGTTCCATAAGTCTTTGCAATATTGCCTCTAAATTTTGCTTGTGTTCTTCCTCTGATCTGCCTGTCACCAGCATATCATATAACAGGCACTGTGTCCCAGGAATTCCAGCTAAGAGCTCATCCATCGTACGTTGCCAGACAGCTGGTGCAGGTGCAATGCCAAAAACCATACGATTATACCTGAATAGCCCCCGGTGAGTATTAATGGTGAGTAGTGGTCAAGAATCCGGGTGTACAGGTAGCTGCAGATATGCATTTTTCAAATCTATTTTGGTGAATTGCTTGCACCCTGCTAGTGATGCAAAAAGATAATCTATCCTGGGAAGCGGATACTTATCTATTGCAAGCTGTGTGTTAAGAGCCATGCGATAGTCCCCACAAATCCGTATCTCACCATTTATTTTCCTGAAAGGAACAATGGGTGAAGCCCACTCACTTCTGTGAACTCTTGAGATGATATTCTGCTCCTCAAGTCACTTTAATTCAGTCTCTACTCCTGCTCTTAGAGCAAACCGCACACTTCTTGCTTTAAAAAACTTTGGTGTTGCTCCTGCTTTTAATTTGAACGAAACCTGCTGATCCTTTAGAGTCCCCAACTGGCCATTAAACACCAGTGCATATTTCTCTTTTAACTTCCTAATCCAGTCGAGTCTAGTTTGAATATTATTTAGCACATGACATGGGGTATTTGTGAATATCAGGCATACCAAGAGCCTTTATCCACTCCCTTCCAAAAAGTGGGGGACCCCCATGCTCTAAGATATATAGACGTAGTTCTTTCTTACACTTGTTCAACATAACTGTGACTTTCACATACCCCACTGGTACTAACAGCTCTTTAGAGTATGTCTGCAGTCTCACTGTTGTTTGTTTTATTGGTCTATGTATGTTAAGGCGTTTCCAGTCTGCTAAAGTAATCTAAATCCATAAACAGTTCTTTGCCATCTATAAGAACCTGAACTGTTAATGCAGCAAGATTAGAGTCCATCTTATATATTTTTAAATTCTGTATAGGAAATTGTTCATCTGAATTCTCAGAAGACTCCTGTAGGTTTTCTCTATAAGTATTCTTTGCTCTGTCCCTCAGATGATTACTGCCTCTCTCTGCTGTGGATCTACAGACTCTTTGTAGGTGTCCCATTTTACCACAAGCATGGCACTTGGCATCCTTGAATCTGCAAGCAGTTGCATCATGTGTAGCAGCTCCACAGCGATATCACTTGTAATGTGATTGCTCCTGATTTGAATGTCTCTTTCCCAGTATTTTACTATGTGCTTCTCTATAATGTGATCTAGAGTCTAATTCAAAAACTTCCAGCTCTGCTTCCCCTGTGTTGTTTATTCTGCTGTGCAACACATCGGCATCTTTAGAGGCTTGTTCTATAATGCTTGCAATGTCCATAGCCCTTTTAAATGTTAAATCTTGTTCTGTGAGTAGTTTCTTTAAAACTGTTTCGCAATGCAGTGGGCAGGTAATCCCCAAAAGAACAGGTGCTTGCAAGTTTACGTAATGCAATGGCATATGCAGAAACTGATTCACCAGCCTCTTGCCTACGCTTATAGAATTTAAATCTCTCTGCTATCTCTAGTGGTTTGGGCTGGAAATGGTCACTTAAAGGACCAGTAAACCCACAAAATAATTTTATATAATTCTGCACATAGTGCAGAATTATATAACATCAGCTTAGCACTAAGTTCCTACAAAAATTATTTTACAGTACGCCGCTCCTGGCTCTACTGAGCAGGTCTGTTTGTTTTCCCTAAGCGCATAGGGCACGCTGTCTATTCACAGCCACAACCCGCTCAGTAGAGCCAGGAGCGGCGTACTGTAAAAATAATTTTTGTAGGAAATTTTCTATGAAATCCTTTCAGGTATAAAGTTAGCGCTAAGCTGATGTTATATAATTCTGCCCTATGTGCAGAATTATATAACATTATTTTGTGGGTTTACTGGCCCTTTAACAGAGATATTAAGCTTGCCAATGGCTTACTAGCAGGTTTCTCTGAGTAAAATAGGTTCCTAAGTGTTTCATATGTTCTGGCTCCAATAGCAGTTAAAAATAGAGCAACTTGCTTGCTGTCATGTATATTATTAGCTGTGAGATATTGTTCAAGTCTTTCAATCCAGGATGTCCAAGAATTAGAGTCTGGATCAAAGTCCCTTACAGTTCCAATACATGCCATGCCTGCTGGGTTCTACAGCCTTGTAGCCACTGTGATGTTTAGTGTATTTGCCTCTGTTCCTGATGTTACAGCTCTGACATGTATATAACAGCCACATAAATTCTGTGTGAACAAGTACTCACTTTATTTATCAAGATGCAACAGGTCTCTCATATTTCTGCCTCATTACCCACTGTTTGCTTCGGCAGCATTTTTTACCTCAGGAACATTTCAACAACAGGAAACAGGAAGTGAGGAACTGGCTAGGAAGTTGCAGGGAGTGGGGAACCGAACAAAGAAGTGTATTAGCTATAACTAGCAACAGCTTATACATCACAAAAACAAATTAACACTAGAGGAGATGGGTTTTGCTACATGAGCATTACCACATTTGACTGGTGCCACTATCTATTTTTGTTTTAAATAAATGTTGTGTCTTGTAAAACATTGTTTAGCAACTTTAACCCAATAATATTAAGGGCTTGTTTTATGAATGCAGTCTTCACATATCTAACAGTGTTTAATCACAATCCTATCTTTAGTTATTATAACATTCTTCAGAGTTTTTGGAAACATATGTCTATCTATCATCTATCTATCTATTTATCTTTCTGTCTGTCTGTCTGCTTATAATAAAAATCCAATAAAACAATGTCCACTGTGTACTGTAACCCTGTAATGTTAACCACAAGCTGCATTTTTTGTAAAAAGCAAAATAAATAAATATATCATGATTTCATTGAGCATGTATGTGTTTAATTTTCATTAAATGTATTAAAAAATGTGTTACAGATGCAACAGTCATTCTATCCATTTACACCTAGTAGAGATAACAAAAATACTATGGGCCAGATTACGAGTGGAGCGCTATTTTAACATGCGCCCATAAAGGGGCAAATTTGCCCATTTACGGGTGCATGATAACTGACCAGCGCAATTAACCAGAGCCTCTGGTTAAAAATAAAAAGTTGCCCCTTAAAATAAAGAGGACAGTACGTTGAAATTATATGAGCATTTTTATTTAAAAAATAAATAAACAAAGCAGTTATAAGAGGTTAAAGTAAGGGGATGTGGGGAGTTTTGAAAAAAAGAAAGAAAATGCACCTAAAGTGCCTTTACATGGAGGTCAATGGGGGGGCTGTGTTTTCTCTAGAAATATATATGTATATGCTTATATACATATTTGTGAGTTAATATGTGTATATAGACATGTAAGCACATAAATATATATGTATATTTATATAGCATATACATATATATTTATTTATTGCCACCCAATGCTGTGCTAGGTGGTTTGCCGTTGCTGCTGACATGAAATCAAGGCTCCCTTTGTAGCCTCTAGAAGCGTGCTCTCGTGAGCCATTGGCTTGAGGCAATGCGAACACGAGTTCACGTTCGCATTTCACTCTCCTTGTGATACCAGCGCACATTTCCGTGCAATAGTATTACTGAGTGGAGCGCAAATATCGCGCTCGCATAAGCTCAATATTCTGCACCACTGGTAATCTGGCACTATATAAATTAATGTCAGCATTCAGGAAGCCAAGATTAGTTTATAGCTTCCTTGTGAACAGAACGGAAATTAATGTTTTATAGCAACATCTGACTTCAATGGCAGCCAAAATCAACCTTTAGCTGCCTTAACGCGACAAGCACAAAAAAAATTATTTTAACTGGTATTTGAAAAGCCAAAAGTCAAAATCATTTTCAACAGCCCTTTTAGTGGTTAGCGACCTGTCAGAAATTATTTGGAGCTTCAAAATAAATTGATATGTGGGTTTCGTTTCGTTCCGAATCAAAATTCAGACAAATTTGCCAAATTCGGAGATTTGAATTGATTCAAATTTCCGAATTACCCTAGCAACGAAACTAATCTAATCCGAATCCATTTGTAATGAATAAATCCGAATTAGTTCGGATTTAATCGTTACATTCGAATAACCCTAGCAACTAAACTAGACTAATCCGAATGCATTTGTAACATATAAATCCGAATTAGTTCGGATTTATTCATTACATTCGAATGGCCATGGACTACTCACAATTTAGTATAAAAATTTAATTTATAATCACAATTCAGTATAAAATTTTAATTTAGTGAGAATTAGTGAGATAGAACAGTGAAATAATTCCGTTTGTGTAACTTGGAACCATCTGAATCAACATAACACATACCAAACTTCCGAATTTACGGATCAAATCCGAAACAAATACATCCGAATTTATTCGAATCTGAATGAAGCCGAAACAAATACATTCAAATGTATCCAAATTTGAATCGATTCAAAACGAAATTAGAAAAAATCTGAATCGGTCCAAAACAAACCTAAACTAATTTTTCCGCTGCGCACATGTCTAAAAATAAACGCACTTTCCAACGAGTAGTTGTGAAATAAAAAATATGGTAAAGAATGTGAGTATTCATTATTATCTGCGATTAAAACTTGCAGATTTTTTTGTTTTATATAATTTCATTTTTTCAAAGGCTTTTGAGCTCAGATTCAATCACGCTGTTTAGATTTGCTATCACTAGCAATCATAAGCGTTAAAAGAACAATTATTGTAAACCTGCCATCACTATTATCAAACAAACATATGGCATTACTGAAACTACCATATTTAAATTATCATTCTCTAAACCAACAGACCTGTCAGAATAATAAAGCAGGTGTAAACATGTAGCAAGGTTATTGCAAATCATAACAATTATCAGCCTATTTAAAAAAAAAAAAAATATATGATTATGAAAAGAAATATAAAACTATTATAATTTTTAATCTGTTTGATATGCAAAAAAAAAATCTTAATTAGACATTTATTTATTTTTAATTTATATTAATATTTATTAGATTTTAACAAGAAAAATAGGATATACATTCAACATCAATTCAATAGGCAAAGTCAAAATCAGTTAACATCACAGTTATTTCAGAATAAGGAGAAAGCTTATTACGAGTCCAATAGATCAGTTGTCCACTTTGAGGGTGGGACTTAAATTTTTTTTTTAAAGGGACACGATATAGGAAAATTTTCATCTAAATTACAATATTTAAAATGTTTTACAGTGCTTGTGTATTTGAAAAATATATATTTTCTGTTGGAGTTGTACCTGTCAGCCAGTGAGCAATATATACCTAGGGCTCCATTTATGAAGCTACAGATGCAATAAAACAAAGGGACAGATTACAAGTTGAGCCCTAATGTGCGCTGCTATTACAAGTTGTTAGCAATGCGAACATATTATATTCGCATTGCTGGGAAGGTCATAGGGTCCTATGAGATACAGCATGAGAACCTCATGCCGGGAAGGGGGTAAGTAGCGCAGTGGTGGAAGCAAAGTGTAAATATATATGTATATGATTATATACATATAGATTTATGTGTTGTTAATATGTGTGCATACACATATTAACACATAAATCTATATGTATATAATCATAAACATATATATTTACTGGGAACTCCCATTTCCCGTAGATCGCATTGTAAAGGCATTTTTTCAGTGCGTTTTTTTCCTAACACTTTAGACCCAAAACACTGCCTATAGTGCAGTTATTTCATTTTATCTGATCTCTGGTTAATTCTATAAGTGCTAATTGCTACCGTGAGCTTGTGGTAGCAATAACCAGCCACTTGTAATGGCTGGTTAATTATCACGGGTAAATTTGCTATTTGCATTCGCATGATAATTTAACGCTCCACTTGTAATCTAGCCCTAAATGTTTTTAAAGTGTTTTTTAGAAACATATGCATTGTTTTAGTGTCCAGAACACACCCCTTGCAAAGCCTATTGGATGTTGTTTATCTTACTTCCTTAGTTGTGGCCAATAAGATACAAATATAAAGGAGGTTCTACACATATCACCCAATCACTGTTCATAATGTAGGAACATCAGGGTTATGCATTCCATAAACTAATGTAGAGCCTTTTTTATGGGGAGTGAAAAACACTATAATTTTCCAAGTTTAATTACAGGAAAATCAGATAAAATAAAGAAAGAATGTGTTTGTGCATTGATATTTATTTATGTATAATGAAATTTTGAGCTTAATGTGTCTTTTTTTAACCCCTTAAGGACAGAGGTTTTTCACCAGTTTTTGTACTTAATATTGTAATCACCATAATTATCAGCTCCCTTGTCTACTTTGAATCACATATGTGCTCTCAGGAAGAGAAGTGAAGGGGTCAAGACAAGACTTTGTTAACACACAATGGCTTTTCATTTTTGACATGCGATAACAATGTTTGGCTGTCACAGCGATCACATAACCATGGGGCACTTTATTGGGGATGACTGGACTACATCTCCCCTTAGGCATCCAGTAATAGCCCAGTGAGCCTGATACCAGCATGCATTACAGCATGCCAAAATCTAGACAAGGGTCAGTCTAGTCAGAAGTAAACTTTCATGAATCACATGGGACATACAATTTTAAACAACTTTCCAATTTACTTTTCTCATCAAAATTGTCTTGGTATTCTTTGTTGAAAGTTAAACCTACTGTAGGTAGTTTCATATGCTAATTTCTAAGTCCTTGAAGGCCGCCTCTTATATCAGTGCATTTTGGCAGTTTTTTCACTGCTCCACAGTGCTAGTTCATGTGCCATATAGATAACATTGTGCCTACTCCCGTGGAGTTATTTATGTGTCAGCACTGATTGGCTAATGTGCAAGCCTGTCAAAAGAACTGAAATAAGGGGGAAGTCTGCAGAGGCTTATATACAAAGTAATCACAGAGTTAAAAGTGTATTAATATAACAGTGCTGATTATGCAAAACCGGGGAATGGATAATGAAGGGATTACCTATCTTTTTAAACAATAATAATTCTGGAGTAGACTGTCCCTTTAAGTATACAAACACTTTGAGCAGCTGTCATAGTAATTCCTTACTAAGTAACAGTCATATTTGAATGTTACCATACTGTTGCTGGATAGCCTCACATGCAGGCATTCAGGAACAGCATGCGATACACTCTGATCACAGTGTGTATCTTATGTAATGGAGGCACTCGACTAACAAGCATGCAATCTTAGGGACACCATGTCCCTGCAATCACTAGCCTGGAGTGTCCTCTGTAATGCAATGCCCCACCAGTGTCCACTGTCAGCAAGACCAGAGCTGTAACAGCCCAGAACACAACTGCTGCACAGGGTATGGAGTTGGTCCTTAAGGGCTTCATGATAGACGCTGTACCCTGTATGGTGCCTGATGTTATGGGATTAAGAATAGTCATTTAGCAGCTATTAACAGTAGGATCATGAGTACCAGATACCAGAACAATCCTTTATTATTCTGGTGACCGTTATGTACTGCCCTCTAAATTCATTGATTCTCCTATGCATTACAGTAGGATTTAGATACAGGCATGCTTGAATCTTTTAAGAGAGTATAGTTAGTTAATGTTGTGATGTATGGCAATGTAATGTCTGTGAGCAGCTTTAAAAAAACTTGGCCAGTTTCCAGAAAAGGAAGCCAACACTACAGGGTAAAGAAGTACTAAGTAACTAAACTAATGTACCTCCTATTTACTCATTATCAAACCTAAAGAGACTGATCTGATGAAACTGTGAAGACCTTTTGTGTCTCAAACCAGGAGTTGTGCAGCATGTCACATGAGTAGATCTCCCAACCATGTCAGATCTTGAAAGATTGTCAGGAACAATGTATCCACAGATGCAACTGATAGTGGAGGGCCCTCTAGTGGGGTTGGAACAACATTAAGGGATTACCAACTTGGAGTCTGGGGGATGCTAGATTGTGTTGTTACAATGTTGCAAGTGTGGAGGCGGGTGTTTGTGCTTACCTTTATAGGGTCCTGCAGCAGAGATACCGGCCTCTTCCTGTTCCAGACTTCAAGGAGAAAGTTTCTGTGGATTCTGTAGAGAGCTTGGATGATGGAGAGAGCTAGGAGAAAGACGATGCCACTGAAGAGATACTGTTAAGTGGTGGAACTGACAGTCAGAAAGAAGGGAGCCGCAAGAGAAATGGAGGATCAGCTTTCTGATGAGGCGGTACCCCTCACACCCAGTAAAACACTCCCAAGCAGAAGTTTTAGCAGGGAAAAGAAAGCATGGGGGGTAGGCAGGCCCCAGGTTGCAGTCCCATAGTGATGGAGGAGAAGGGGTGGCCCAGGGCCCTGGACAGCAGGGACAGATCACTGAGTTAGGGCCTCAACCAGTTCATTTAGCCACTTGTGACTACCAGAATAGGTCCCAGGGGAGCCAGGAAGGGCAGGTGTTTCAGGTGGGGCAGCTATGGGGGGTCGCAGGAAATCCGCTTCCTACACTACCGCATGCAGCCATGTTCCGTTGGTGGATGGTAGGGAGGGAAGAGGATTGAGGCCTACGCTGGAGATCGGAGCAACAGACCACCCCCCTTGCATGGTGGCTCGCACGAGACTTCCTCCTCGAGTTCATCCAGTGAGGAGGAATGAGCACGCCATCTTGGGGGGTGGGGCAGATGCAGCGGACATGGCCCACGCGACCGGAGTTCCCAAGGTAGGTTGGGGAGTCTCCGGGTCGTGGGAGAGGCATCTAAAGGCAGCGGGGGGCTGCAGGGGCACCAGGGTACTCACCAGAGGGTAGATCAGGGTGCGTGTATGTTGTAGCAGGGGCGGAGGTGCAAGGGGCATGGATAGCAGCTACAGGTGCGGGGGACCCCTCAGTCAGCCGGATGTTTCAGGGGGAACGAATGGAAATGTGGAATCCGTGCAGGGGGGGGCTTTTCATGCGGGGATAACGCATGAGGATGCGCAAGTGGCACAGGATGGCTCAAGGGGGCACCTTATACAGGGGAAACAGATGATGAGACCTAATGCGGGTCAGGATGCTAGTATGGGAGCACATGCTGGAGGTGTGAACAAGGAAATTATTAGGAGGGCGGTGGAGGCTGCACTGCAGGAAGTGGGCAGGCCCAGGGGGGGCTAGGGCAAGAGGAGATGATTAGGATGGCTGTAGCGGTGATGCTGTGTATGGATGGTGGGGATAGTGAAAGGGGGTTAAATGTGAGGCCTCGTCTGTGGACCGGAGTACTCACCATATTCCTTTGTCTCCACAGGTCTATGTAAATGAAGCAGCAGGTGCGACTTCTGGAGCGCCCAGAGCACTGGTGGTTGCTGGGCCCAGTGGAGAGCACAGAAGGCAGGAGCTACCCAGGCATTGAAGGAAGGCGAACAACCGTCAAACTGTGAGTTTTATGCACCTAACATTACACACGCTGACACGGGATCATCCACTAGCGGGTCAAACTCAGATAGTGGGGAAGACTTGGGTCTAGTGGGTAAGCGGCAGCGCAGGATGTTTAGGTGGATTAAAAAAATGGCAGCTGAACAGGCAAAGGCTAAGGCGAGGGTTCCAGGGTTGGCGGAAATGCCCATGGGGTAACAGGGCTAGGTGGCACCACACAACCAGAGGGCCAGACCCCCAGGAAGGTGGCGGCTCAGGGCGATACTTATCCCTGCCTGGTGCACTCACTTTATGGCCATCTGGACGTATTCGACCTCTCTCTAGATGCATACAGAGATAAAGAGAGGGCGGCGGACGGGGCCAGTCAGAAGAAAGGGCACCGGCCGGAGACCTATGAGGAATGGCTAAAATGCTTCAGGGTCCTGGCAGCGTTCTATGTGGATAGGTGGCCCCTGCATGGTCATAACTTACTCAAGAATCAGGATACCATAGAGGATATCCATACAAGATTTAAGGAAGGGGCGGCACTGCCTTTTGCAGGAAATTAGTGGGTAATCCTTTGTTGCTTTTTGGCACACAGGACCTGCACCTGTGGTCCAAATTGGGGTTGGAAGGGGCCGCTTAAACTGGCGGCCATGGGAATGTGGCTAGCACACTACCCAGACCGGGATGCAGCATGTTTGCTCTGGTCGAGGTTGGAAGGGGGCTTTAGAATCCCAGTGCTGGCCCAGGTTGTGGGGTCGTCTGTGCATAGGAATTTAAAGACGGTGTATGAGTTTCCACAGGTGGTCAGGGAAAAATTGGCCAAGGAGGTGTCATTGGGCAGGGTGTCTGGCCCATTTGTGGCCATACCTTTCGCTGACCTTGTGGTCTCACCTCTGGGGGTGGTGCCAAAAAAGGAGGTGAGGAAATTCAGGCTGATCCATCATCTGTCATTCCCAAAAGGGGCATCGGTGAATGACGCCATCGATCCGGAGCTGGGCTTAGTGCACTCCCAATCTTTCGATGATGCATTGGAAATAGTGCAAGCCTGCGGCCCAGGAGCCTTAATGGCAAAGCTGGACATTGAGTCCGCTTTTCGGCTTCTGCCCTTACACCCGTCTGCCTTCATGCTGATGGGGATGAAGTTAGAGGAGGCGTACTACGTGGACATATACCTACCCATGGGGTGTTCCCTGTCATGTTCCCTTTTCGAGTGCTTCAGTTCATTCCTTCACTGGGTGGTACAGAAAGCTTCAGGTGGTGTGTCAGTAGCCCATTACCTTGATGACGTTTTGTTGGTGGGGAGAGCAGGTTCAAACGAGTGTGAGCTGCTGATGGATGTAATGCAGGACATGATGGCAAGGTTTGGTGTGCCGCTTGCGGATGATAAGACACAAGGTCCATGCACCTGTCTCACATTCCTGGGTATAGAGATAGACACGGGGCGGGCAGTCTGTCGACTTCCAGAGGACAAGGTGTCCCGCATGCTGCAACTAGTGCAGAAAGTGCGCGGGGAGGTCTGGGTCTCGCTTAGGGAGGTCCAATCGTTGTTGGGCCTCCTTAACTTCGCGGGTAGGGCTGTCCCGATGGGCCAGGTTTTTAACCGTAGCCTGGAGGGTCAACTGAAAGGGCCAATTGGGCAAGTCAGATGGGTCAGGGTCACTTCCGAGGTGAGGGAAGACCTGGAGGTTTGGGAAAAGTTCTTGGTGCATTTCAATGGAGTGTGCCTATGGCGGGATCCACTAGTGTCGAACCAGTTGCTGCATCTGTTTACAGATGCGACAGGCAGGTTCGGGTACGGGGAATACCTGGGTGGGGAGTGGAGCACCGCCCCATCACCCCCAGAATGGATTGCCGCAGGCCTGATAAAAAATCTGACCTTGCTGGAACTTTTTGGGGGCGGCATTTAGCAAATAGGTCAGTGGTGTTCTGGACGGACAACATGTGTGTGGTGTACGCCTTTAACAGATTGTCCGCCTCCTCACCAGGGGTAGTAACTTACCTGAGGCACTTAGTGTTGTGCTGCTTGCAGCTCAACATTTGCTTCACCGCCAAACATGTCCTGGGAGTGCAGAACATAATTGCGGATGTACTCTCCCGATTTAATTGGGAGCAGTTTAGGAAAGCAGCGCCCATGGTGGCAGAGGAGGGTTTAATATGCCCTACTTTTATTTGGCAGCTGTTAAAGGTTGGAAAAGCATCCTCACCTTAATCAGAGCATCCCTGGTGCCGAAGACCTGAAAAGCTTACATGGGCCATTGGAAAAGATGGGAGGCATTATGTCAGCAGAGGGGTGTCCAGGTGCCACAGGTATCATAGGTACTGGTGCTGGACTGGTTAGCAGCTTTAAAGCAGGAGGGGATTAGCAAATTAGGGGCAGGGAGCAGATTGTCAGCTGTATCCTTCTTTAATAAAGCATTGGGGAATGCTGATCACTCCAGATCATTTTTGGTCAGACAAGTACTGAAGGTATGGGGTAGGGTGGTCCCACGGCCGAAGGATCGAAGGGAACCCATCACATCCCTGCGCCTAAGGCAGTTGGCAATAGGACTGGACGCGGTCTGCTTGTCCGAGTATGAGAAATTGCTTTTCAGGGCGACTTTTGCTTTGGCGTTTGTTTCTTCCAGGAGGAATGGTTCAGGGGGAATCTGAGCGAGTCACATACGAGGGGCAGATGGGGGACTCCTCCTGCTAGTACCGCGGTCTAAAACAGACCAGGAGGGCAAAGGGACATGGTTGCCATTGTCAAAGCATGAATGCCAATAATGTTGTCCGGTTCGCTGCTTTGAGGACTTTAGTAAAGTGATGCTGGTGGAATCAGAACAGTTCTTGGTGCATGAGGATAGCAGCGCCTTGTTGGTGTTTCAGTTTCGAAAGGTGCTCGCCAAAGCAGCGGAAAGGGCGGTGCTGAATCCCAAGAGGATTGCCCCCCCACTCCTTTTGGATTGGAGCGGCTACTAGCGCAGAGGCGCGTGGGGCTTCTGTTCAAGATATTAAATGCTTAGGGCGATGGTCAGGGTGCTATAAAACGTACATCAGGCCAACGCAGGATATATAAAAAAAAAAAAAAAAAAAAAGAAGTATATTAGTTTTGCATAACATGACAAGGTGTGTGGTTTTGTGGACGTACAAAACCTACACGGTTAGAAGGTTTAATTTTAACCTGCTGGGGGATGGACTGGGGGTCTGTCTCAGTTGATTTGCTGAAAGGGTTAACGTGGGTCACTCATGTTTTGCCAGGTACGCTAAGGGCGAATTCCCCTCCTGTTCGTGTGTAGATAGTAGCTCCTTCTTTTATCCACTGGGCGTCCATCAGGGCGTTGCATTCACCGGAAGGTCAGCAGCTTGGATTTCCAATATCCAGGGCCAACTTCCGCTGGTTAGGGCATAGGGGCCTGACATGGGCAGATTTGCCAGTACTTCTGCAGGAAGCACACAAGAGGTGGGGTCAGCCGCACATCCTCGTGCTGCATTTGGGGGGGAATGACTTGGGTCCTGTGCCCGCTTTGGACCTCATTAGGAGGATGGCGGCTGACTTGAAGTGGGTGCACACCTGGCTCAGTGATGTTTGGCTGGGATGGTCCAATGTAGTTGCTTGGCTGCAGTAGAGATATATAGTGACCCAGAAAGCAGCTTATAACATTCAGAAAAAAGTGAACAGGGAGATGGGTAGGACGGTCACGGCCCTGTGGGGCTTTGTGATAAGGCACAATGCAATTACAGCTGACAAAAAGGACCTATTTTGCCCTGATGGGGTCCACCTAATGGATGTTGGGTTGGACTTGTTCTTGAACGACATCGGCAGTGCACTGATAAAACTAATATAAAGGACACATTTGTAAGTGGGAATGTTTAAATTCCATTCTGCCAAAAAAAAAAAAAATTGTTACACTAGTGTCAGGTTATTTAGTTTATGTAAAAATCATAGGGGCCTGTTGGCTTGGGTTGCAGCAAGATCATACTTGGCTTTTGTGGCGGGTGGTCAAGTCCCTGGGGAGTGGGCACGGGAGAGTAAAGTGACAGTCTAAAAGGGGAGGAGATACGCCCACAAGGTGCCGGCCTAGGGGTCCTCTCCCTTGCGTATGCAGGCCGAAGATCTCCAAACATCACAGTTCTCTCTCTGTGCCAATTGGGCGTGAACAGCCGGGTGTCACGCTGCAAACACCGAAAGGGGCCTTGTCCATCTGCTGGTAGGGGTTAGGTTAGGGTTAGATGCTGCCACCGGTTATTTATGACGAACTTGATTTCAAGTTTGAGTTAATATATATGTTTGAGTGCCTAATAATAAAGATATTAGCCACAAGTTAATTGTTTATTGAATAAACGTGACTATGACCGGTCTTTCTCCCAACAAGGTGTTGTGTCTTATTTATTTAAGGTATGACTAGAGTACGTAGGATGGAATAGGGGGTTTATACCTTATGCACTAGCAATACATAATTGCTGATTCAGTTACATAAAAAAAATATGAAATCTCCTTTACTGATAGTGCTTTCAAAACCATGAAAAAACGTATCAGGTACAAACAAATGCGGTACTGATAGCACGGAGACTGAAGCTCCAAAGCAGACGCGTTTTTTGTTTCCAAAACAGTGATCAAGTGCGCATGTGCATTAAACACGACTGCTTTGGAGCTTCGGTCTCTCTGCTGTGCACACTCAGTGTGTCCTGCCTTTTCATCTCTTAGCACTCTGCTGCATCAGGTCGCATAGCTGAGCGCTCAGAGATGAAATATTTGAACTTCAGAAGCGATGCAACGCGGTGCAAAGCAGCTTCTTCGCCTCGCACCACATTGCTTGCAGTGTGTCACAGCCTTAACTCATAAGTGTCCAGGTAAACATGGCCGAGGTGGCAACCCTACTTTCATCTGATATTGGAGTACTGTTTTGTGCCATACACATTACAACAGCTAAAATAAACTTTCAGCTACAACTGAAGTTAATCAGAGTCTTTTAAAGATTACATTTAACTCATTTTACATTGAAACTGTCAGCTTGTCAAATTCTGATGTTAATAAACAATATTTTTGTTAATTCGACTGCCCTTTACAACTAGTATTATAACATGAAACACATAAAACATGTTAAACAAAAATATTCAATTAAATCATACAAATATACATACATATAGATGATGAGATATATTAAATACTAATATATTAGAAATGAAAGTTAAATATAATTTATAATTATATATGATATTCCATAAAACTATGAAGAAAAATCTATTAACTAAACATTGGAGTCTGACATAGATGTAAATAATTAAATAGTAAATTACATATATTTAAACATATTTTAATGTCTATTGCAGCTGAGTCAATCACAGATGAAGATAGAACATGCAAAATAAGTATTTGATACTATTCTGTTAGAGATGCTTATTAACCTCTAAAAAACAAAAACAAATTCCAAGCTGCTGAATATTAAATGAAAATTGAGGTTAATTTAACCTTAAAACCCGAAGACAAGTTTTTGTATTTGTCAAACAGAATCAGGAAGTATGAAAACATGTAGCAAAACAATTAATACAAAAAAACACTTTACACTAGCTAATATTTTAATTCTTTACAGTTGCATTATTTTTTTTTAATGTATATTGTATACTCAGGATTAGCCTTATTCCAATTATCTTTAACTTCCAAATTTTACATATTGAACCATCACTGCTTCTGAACACATTTAACTATAGTTCAACAAAAATACTTTATAACTTGCATCAGGTCTAAGGCAATCTAAACGGCAAATTCAACATTTTTGGAGATTTTACTTTTTTATTTTATTTTTTATAACAAGGTAAAAATATCCACTTAAAGCAACAGTAAAGTCAAAATTAAATTTACATGATTCAGATAGAGCATGCAATTTAAAACCACTTTCCAATTTACTTCTATCATCTAATTTGTATCCTTTGTTAAATAGCATACCTAGGCAAGTTTAGGAGCAGCAATGCATTACTTGTAGCTAGGTGCTAAATGGTGGCTGCACATATACCTCGTGTCATTGGCTCATCTGATGTGTTCATCTAGATCTGTACTGCTCCTACTTGAACAAAGGATACCACGAGAATGGAGCACATTTGATAATTGAAGTAATTTGGAAAGTTGAATGATCTATCTGAATCATGAAAAAAAATTGTGTTTCATGTCTCTAAATATCAAATTTCAAAAGCATCCTAAAATAAGCTTTTAACACCATCTTTTTCAAAACACATAAAATAGATTTCCTAATAAAAAAGAAAAGACATTGTTAAATTGTAGTAGCAATTATTTTAAATACATTCTTTTTTGTAAAAGGTTCAGTAATTAAATAGACTGATAAGTGCTGGAAAATTGTAAAGGTTTAAAATACTTTACTATTGTTTGAAGATGAAAATTGTTGCTCTGAGTGGATTTAATAGTTTCTAGGAGATTAAAAAAATCTAGAAAATGAATGATATAGCAGGTAACTGAGATTTTTGTTACGTGACAGCACAAAACATTATTAAATCCTTTTTTTTTCTTGAACAAACATTTATAGATGTGACCAATATTATTTACTCTTTGTCCTTATCATACAAGGTTATGAAAAGCAATTTCAGGGTTAGATCAATGCTGACCGATCCTTGGAGTTATAGTTGTATATCTGTCTTCACTCACGGGAGCAACCTTAGGGCTATTGAACGCAGGCCAGTACAACTGGATATGGCAGCTGCAGACGAACCCACTGTACCTATTTAAGAGGGACAGTCCCTAATTTTGAGCTCTGTCCCGCAGTCTCTCTGAGAAAACTATAAGTCCCTATTTGGATAATTTCCCTTAGACCTGCCCATAGACCACCCAGATTTTCCCACAAACTGCCTAGACTCTCCCACCATCCGACCAGATGCCTATCATCCTGCCAACAATCCACATCTGTACCCTATGTATTCAGAAATGGTGGCATCTCTCTGCATGTGGCATTACTGGCTTTCTACAAGGTATCATTGGATATATAACCATTCTGTATATGAAATACATGTCCACCCCTTTGTTGTATATAAATGTACAGAAAAAGCTTTTGCTGGGTAAAATTTCACACAGATGTAAACTCCTACATAGGTGTTTAAATACCCAAAGTACACAGACAGATGCTACACACACACACACACATATTATATGTTTTTCTTCTGTTTTCTAGGAAATTATATCTACTGGAAGTAATTATATGTAAAGGACCATGTTATGTCATTTGCTTTTATAACATATACATTTTGATATTTGTTTTATGCCTCAATAAAGAAAAAAAAAGAGATAAAAAAGAAATAATGTTATATAAGTTTGTACTATGTGCAGAATTACATTATCCTACCAACACCTTCAAAAACTAAAGAAATATGAGAGATTTAACCTCCTAAAGGTATACATACGTTCCGTTTCCCACTAGCCTTTTATGATTTTTTTTCCCCTCAAAAGTGCCCGATTGCGGCATGAAACTAAATGTAGCTGTAGGCTACTTTACCCAGCATGGCAGTGCACAACATTTCGTTCAATGGCACAATTGGGCACGCTGTGATTAGACGACCGTGACTTGCTTTAAAAAAAAAAAAAAAAACAGAATCAGAAGAGGCTGGCGAGGAGCAGACGGTAAATATACCTTGGGGGGATTAAATCTCTCACATCTCTTTTGTTTTTGAAGGTGTCGCTAGGTTAATGTTACATAATTATGCACATAGTGCATTATATTTATGTTTACTGTCCTTTTAATCTAGTGCTTCACTAATTTTAACAAGGGTTACCACTGTAACTTACCAGATCATATGATTGTAAAATGGAGTGTAAAACTTTATATATTTATCATAAATCTATTTTCTTACTTAAAGGAATACTAAATCCATTTTTTTTTCTTTCATGATTCAGATAGAGCAAGCAATTTCAAGCAACTTTCTAATTTACTCCTATTATTCATTTTTCTTTGTTCTCTTGCTATCTCTATTTAAAAAAGCAGGAATGTAAAGCTTAGGAGCCTTCCCATTTTAGATTCAGCACCCTGGTTCTGAACCAAAAATGGGCCAGCTACTAAGCTTTACGTTCCGGCTTTTTAAATAAAGATAGCAAGAGAACAAATAAATATTGAAGATAGGTGTTATATAGAAAGTTGCTTAAAATTGCATGCTCTATCTGAATCATTTAAGAAAAAATGTGGGTTTAGTATCCCTTTAAGTAAACACCACTTTCATGTAATGAATAAGCATTAATCAGGCACCTTTTTTGCTAGCTTAGTATTACAAACTTTGGGCTCGATTTATCAATCAATTTTAGAATTCTCCTTCAAGTTCTCTCCTCAGTTCTCTGCATCTCGTCATCGGAGAGGCGCACATGTGCGCCGTTATTTATCATTAAATCACTCATATTTTTACGTTATTTTCCAAAGGCGAGATGCAGCGTCATATTGATAAATCTCTCCATTAGGAGTATTTTTGCGCCCTATTTATTGTTAAAATTGAGAAAAATGATAGTGCATAATATAATTTAACTTGTACCTTTATTTTTATAGAAATATTTTTAAACATTGGATTTACAGCTTGATGTGTGAGTACCTAAAATATTTATTTTTTTAAACTGTCCTCAAATGTCTGCAAAATGAAGGCTGTCTCATGCCTACCACAGCACTGGACACAGCCTAAAATGAACCTGTAGAAAATGCAACACTGCCAATAATTTTAACATTCCTGGGATTGCCATTGTTCTTCTGGTGTTAGGTTCAAGATCATTCTGTATAAGAGCATAAAGATTGTGTATGCTCTCCCTATTAATACGAAATCTTTTTTTAATCTCGTAATCTGATAATGCCTGTAGTCCACAACGGGGTAGAAACACTCTGGGCACTCTTTGGCGTCTACGTAAGGGCAAATTTCCTTCATCTTGATGAGAATTTAGTAGTTGTATTTGATCATTTTTAGGCGTATTTTGGAATGATAAATAGGAGAGAAATTACAACAGCGTAATTTTAGGAGCAAATGTAGGAGAATATGAATGATAAATCAAGCCCATTAAGTGCTTTAATACTGATCTATGTGCAGGTTCACACTTCTGTTTGCAATTATTTTTTTAAGAGTACAGCTAAATCTAAAAAAGGCATATGATAGGAAATATATTTTTTGTTTAAAAATAGTGTTCCAGAGGTGTACCAATAGAACTGTGGGAATTGTCCTTTGGGAGCCAGTAAGCATTAACAGGAAGTACATTACCAATATTATATTATTTTAAAATTAAACAAAAATAATGTTCATCATGTTTAAATTAATCCCTTTCCTATAAATGGTGGCATTGGACTATAAAATCAATTTGAATATTATTTTGACACATTATAAAACATATATATAGCAGTAGCAGACCTCTTCAACAGAGAGCCCTGGTACAAAATGTATTTGGAACCCCCAAAGGTAACTCAACAGTCATCAATAGTAATAATATACATGCTGCTTTGTATAAAGATTTTGTGGGTAGATAGATGATAGATAGATAGATAGATAGATAGATAGATTATAGATAAAATGGCAACCTGCACTAATAAAAGGCTCCCCTGCATTAGGATAGTACACATTCTGCACACACCTATGTATAGACTGGCTGCTATGGGCCCTACCCTTAGCACTTGGGCCCTGGTGCCATATAACCTGCTGCACCAATTGTAGTTCTGCTCCTGGGCTCAAATATGAAGCTGTCTTGGAACAGTTGCGGTATCATATTGTTTTCTAATGTCTCTAATAAAATCACCCTGGATAGGCAACTGGGGTGATTGTCATCTTGATAAAGGACTTTGAGAGGTTGAAACGGGTAGACGTGTCCTACACAGCTCCTGCTATTTGAAATACAGAGTGCTCTGTGATTAGAAGGGATACTATCGCAAACCACATACTGCTGGAAGAAACACTCTTTCGGTCAAAGGAGCTTTCCCATTGGCTGACATCAACCACTTGATCACTACAATCGGAAGTGTGTTGAGTGGAGGAGAACCACTACACACAAGGTGGAAGCCAACACAGCCAAGCCTACTAGCCACTGGAAAAGAGATTGGAGGCAGAAGGTAGTCGCAGGGAACACTTTCTATTGCGGTAAGATTGCTAATAGCCCCTAAAGGACTTCAATACAGATAAAGGTATAGCCACTGAAAAGGCAAGTAATACACGCCTATTCAGTAATATTGAATACACTGGGGGATTATTACTGTGAAATAAACGGAACTATTTCATGAAGTGGCAAACTGAGATTTTTGCATTGAACATTTATTTTGCATAGCGGTATTGCTCTATTTATATGGAATGCGTATATATATATGCTTATTGTGAGGCTGATCTAAGAGAACACTTTCTATTGCGGTAAGATTGCTAATAGCCCCTAAAGGACTTCAATACAGATAAAGGTATAGCCACTGAAAAGGCAAGTAATACACGCCTATTCAGTAATATTGAATACACTGGGGGATTATTACTGTGAAATAAACGGAACTATTTCATGAAGTGGCAAACTGAGATTTTTGCATTGAACATTTATTTTGCATAGCGGTATTGCTCTATTTATATGGAATGCGTATATATATATGCTTATTGTGAGGCTGATCTAAGAGAGACTACCTGGACTGTCCATTGGATTCTATATATTTTACGATACATCGTGCACATTTTATTTTGTTTTAATAAGAGACCACCAGTGGTTTATAGGTTTGTATTTTTACTTATTTATATTATATTAAATTAAATTTTTTGTACCAACTGGTTGATGTGTTGTTGTTTTTTAGCGCATCTTTTTTTGTTTCTAGAATTAATTTCTGGGAAGGTTGTAGAGAACTTCCCTTTTAAAGCTGCTAGACACATCTGAGAGAAGCATAGGTTTTACTTTTGTGTTTTATCTATAATAATATACAGTACATGATGCTTTGTATAACGATTTTGGGAGTAGATAGATGATAGATAGATAGATAAAATGGCAACCTGCACTAATAAAAGGCTCCCTTGCTTTAGTACACATTCTGCACACACCTATGTATAGACTGGCTGCTATGGGCCCTACCCTTAGCACTTGGACCCTGGTGCCACATAACCTGCTGCACCAATGGTAGTTCTGCCCCTGGGCTCATATAGCTGTTTTGGAACATTTGAGGTATCATATTGGTATCAATTGGGGTGATTGACAACCCTGCTCTTGTGTGATTGGTTGCACAAAAGCAGGGGACGGAATAGCAAGGGAGAGTTCTTGTACAATCTTAATTTTTACTAGGTGATGCCTCCTTGTTGGTGGTATCTGCAGGCAAACAGGTTCCCTTTCTGGGAATTTGTCTGTCCATAACTTCATTCATATACCTAATAGCATTAAAAAATAACAGTTGTCCTTTACATTCCACATCTGATTATTATTATTATTTAATTTTTAGATGTCTGTTGAACCCTCAGGTTACATACAATCCTGAAATTATTATGAAATAAAATGTAATATTACACAATAGGTTACTTTGAAGAATGCAAATATATTGCATTTTTTTTTATTCAATGTCCCTTTATCTGAAGTTAACAGGAAGTGCATGATTTTGTGAAACTTGTTCATTGGCTGAAACAACAGAAAATGTTGTTTTTATTCAGTACAGGAACATCTATTTTTCATATAAAACTTTCTATTTTAGATGGTACAGGAATTTTTTGAGTATCATGTCCCTTTAATTAGAAGCTGAAATTATGTTTGCACACAAATAATACCAAGGAGTAACAAACAAGTAACAAATTGCTATACTGGTTAGGAACAGCCTGAAGCCACAAATCTTACAAGAAAATGTATTTAGCATAGGGATGGGCGAATGTTTCTAAAAATTCGAAATTTAAAACGAATGTTGATACATTCGTTCGCTCAAATCGAATTTTGAATGTTTATATAACATTCCAACATTCTATTTTCAATTTTCGTTTTCCAAAATTTCAATAAAATTAGAAAATATTAGTTTGAATAATAGAATGTTTAGCTATGTATTCATTCAATTTTGAAATGTAATATTCGAATTCGAATGTGACATTCAAATTTGAATGTAAGATTCAAATTCAAAATAGTATTTCTAGTCTACAACTGTGTTTAATAAATGTAATATTCAAATTTGAATGCTACATTGGAATTTGAATGTCACATTGGAATTTGAATGTCACATTCAAATTCAAAATAGTATTTCTAGTCTAATACTGTGTTTTTTAAATGTAATATTCAAATTTGAATGCTACATTCGAATTTGAATGCTACATTCGAATTTGAATGTCACATTCAAATTTGAAATAGTATTTCTAGTCCAATACTGTGTTTTTTGAATGTAATATTCGAATGCAAATGTAATATTCAAATTCGAATGTGACATTCGATTTCGAATATGACATTCAAATTTGAATATTACATTTGAATTTGAATGTAATATTCAAATTCGATTGTGACATTCGAATTTGAATGTGACATTCAAATTTGAATGTGACATTCAAATTTGAAATAGTATTTCTAGTTTACAACTGTGTTAAATAAATGTAATATTCAAATTCAAATGCTACATTCAAATTCTAAATAGTATTTCTAGTCTAATACTGTGTTTTATAAATGTAATATTCAAATTCAAATGTAATATTCGAATTCGAATGTGATATTCAAATTTGAATATTACATTTGAATTTGAATGTAATTTTTGAATTTGAATGTGACATTAAAATTCGAACGTGACATTCAAATTCGAAATAGTATTTCTAGTCTACAATTGGGTTTTATAAATGTAATATTCGAATGTGACATTTGAAAACTGTAAACAAAATTCTATAATAGAATTTTTAAGAATATTAGTTCTTATCAACATTCTATTATGTAAATCGAATTTCTACAATAACATTTGTTCTAACATTCAAATTTGAATATAAACACATTCGCCCATCCCTAATTTAGCATTGGAACACCATGTGTACTGAACACTATATGGCAGTAGTGCTTGCAATAATAAAGATCAAAATAAAAACAATTTTGTGCAACAATGTTTGTGACAATGTACACGGGCACACTGACCCTATGTAGTTATGCTCTCTTGGAATGAAGCTTTTATGGATACCAAGAAAACAAAGTAAATTTTATATGAGAAGTAAATGTAAAAGTCTCTTTAAACTGCATGCTCTACCCAA